>NC_092227.1:33791651-33809151 GCF_036320965.1 Panulirus ornatus | reverse complement strand
TATATATATATATATATATATATATATATATATATATATATATATATATATATATATATATATATATATATATATATATATATATATATATATATATACGAGTGTGTAAGTGGTTTTGATACACAAGACCGGGTCATAGTGATTGATGATTTGAATGCAAAGGTGAGTAATGTGGCAGTTGAGGGAATGATTGGTATACATGGGGTGTTCAGTGTTGTAAATGGAATTGGTGAAGAGCTTGTAGATTTCTATGCTGAAAAAGGACTGGTGATTGGGAATATCTGAATTAAAGAGCGAGATATACAAAAGTATACGTATTTAAGTAGGAGAGATGGCGAGAGAGCGTTATTGGATTACTGTTATTTGATAGGCGCCCGAAAAGAGACTTTTAGATGTTAATGTGCTGAGAGGTGCAACTGGAGGGATGTCTGATCATTATCTTATGTAGGCGAAGGTGAAGATTTGTTTGGGTTTTCAGAAAAGAAGTAAAGAATGTTGGGGTGAAGAGAGTGGTGAGAGTAAGTAAGCTTGTGAAGGAGACTTGTGTGAGGATTAACGGGATAGACGGAGTACAGAATGGAAAAAGATGAAAACAAAGGAGGTAAGGGGAGTGGGGGAGGAATGGGATGTATTTCGGGAATCAGTGATAGCTTGCGCAAAAGATGCTTGTGGCATGAGAAGCGTGGGAGGTGGGTTGATTAGAAATGGCAGTGAGAGGTGGGATGAAGAATTAAGATTATTGGTAAAAGTGAAGAGAGAGGCATTTGGACGATTTTTGCGGGGAAAAAAAGCAAATGAGTGGGACATGTATGAAAGAAAGAGGCAGGAGGTCAAAAGAAAGGTGCAAGAGATTAAAAAGAGGGCAAATGAGAGTTGGGGTGAGAAAGTATCATTAAATTTTAGAGAGAATGAAAAGATGTTTTGGTAGGAGGTAAATAAAGTGCGTAAGACAAGGGAGCAAATGGGAATTTCAGTGAAGGGGGCTAATGGGAGGTGATAACAAGTAGTGGTGATGTGAGGAGATGGAGTGAGTATTTTGAAGGATTTTTGAATGTGTTTGATGATCGAGTGGCATATATAGGGTGTTTTGGTCGAGGTGGTGTGCAAAGTGAGAGGTTTAGGGAAAATGATTTGGTAAACAGAGAAGAGGTAGCAAAAGCTTTGCGGAAGATGAAAGCCGGCAAGGCAGCAAGTCTGGATGGTATTACAGTGGAATTTATTAAAAAATGGAGTGACTTTATTGTTGACTGGTTGTTAAGATTATTCAACGGATGTATGATTCACGATGAGGTGCCTGAGGATTGGCGGAATGCTTGCATATTGCCATTCTACAAAGGCAAAGGGGATAAGAGTGGCTGCTCAAATTACAGAGGTATAAGATTGTTGAGTATTCCTGGTAAATTAAATGGTAGGGTATTGATTGAGAAAGTGAAGGCATGCACAGAGGATCAGATTAGGAACGGTAGTGTGGTTTCAGAAGTGGCATAGGATGTGTGGATAAGGTGTTTCTTTGAAGAATGTATGCGAGAAAAACTTTGAAAAGCAAATGGATATGTACGTAGCATTTATGGATTTGGAGAAGGCATATGATAGAGTTGATGGAGTTGCTCTGTGGAAGGTATTAAGAATATATGGTGTGGGAGGCAAGTTGTTAGAAGCAGTGAAAAGCTTTTATCGAGGATGTAAGGCATGTGTACGTGTAGGAAGAGAGGAAAGTGATTGGTTCTCAGTGAATGTAGGTTTGCGGCAGGGGTGTGTGATATCTCCATGTTTTTTCAAATAGTTTATGTGTGCGGTTGTTAGGGAGGTGAATGCAAGAGCTTTGGAAAGAGGGGCAAGTATGCAGTCTGTTGTGGATGAGAGAGCTTGGGAAGTGAGTCAGTTGTTGTTCGCTGATGATACAGCGCTGGTGTCTGATTCATGTGAGAAACTGCAGAAGCTGGTGACTGAGTTTAGTAAAGTGTGTGAAAGAAGAAAATTAAGAGTAAATGTGAATAAGAACAAGGTTATTAGGTACATTAGCGTTGAGGGTCAAGTCAATTGGGAAATAAGTTTGAAGGGAGAAAAACTGGAGGAAGTGAAGTGTTTTAGATATCTGGGATTGGATTTGTCAGCGGATGGAACCACGAAAGCGGAAGTGAATCATATTGTGGGGGAGGGGCCGAGAATTCTGGTAGCCTTGAAGAATGTTTGGAAGTCGATAACATTATCTCAGAAATCAAAAATGGGTATGTTTCAAGGTATAGTGGTACCAACAATCTTGTATGGTTGCGAGGCGTGGGATATGAATGGAGTTGTGCCCAAGAGGGTGGATGTGCTGGAAATGAGATGTTTGAGGACAATATGTGGTGTGAGGTCGTTTGATCGAGTAAGCAACGATAGGGGAAGAGACATGTGTGGAAATAAAAAATGTGTAGTTGAGAGAGAAAAGGAGGATGTTTTTAAATGGTTTGGTCAAATGGAGAGAATGAGTGGGGAAAGATTGACCAAGATTATATATGCATCAGAGGTGGAGGGAATGAGGAGAAGTGGGAGACCAAAATGGAGGTGGAAAGAGTAAGTGAAAAAGATTTTGAGTGAACGGGGCCTGAACATGCAGGAAGGTGAAAGGTGTGTAAGGAATAAAGTGAATTGGAACGATGTGGTATACCGGGGTCGACGTGCTGTCAATGGATTGAAACGGCATGTAAAGCGTCTGGGGTAAACCATGGAAAGTTCTGTGGGGTCTGGATATGGAAAGGGAGCTGTGGTTTCGGTGCATTATTAGATGACAGCTAAAGACTGAGTGTGAACGAATGGGGCCTTTGTTGCCTTTTCCTTGCGCTACATCGCACTGAGGAGGGGGGAGGGGGATGTTATTCCATGTGTGGCGGGGTGGTGATGGGAATAAAAAAATGCAGACACTTTGAATTAGGTACATGTGTATATATGTATATGTCTATGTGGGTATATATATGTATACATTGAGATGTATAGGTATTGATATTTACGTGTGTGGATGTTTATGTATATATATGTTTATGTGGGTGGGTTGGGCCATTTCTTTCGTCTGTTTCTTTGCGCTACCTCGCAAACGCGGGAGACAGCGACAAAGGAAATTAGGTAAATGAACAAATATATATATATATATATATATATATATATATATATATATATATATATATATATATATATATATATATATATATATATATATATATATATATATATATATATATATATATGTGAGGTGGTTTGATCGAGTAAGTAACGTAAGGGTAAGAGAGATGTGTGGAAATAAAAAGAGCGTGGTTGAGAGAGCAGAAGAGGGTGTTTTGAAGTGGTTTGGGCACATGGAGAAAATGAGTGAGGAAAGATTGACCAAGAGGATATATGTGTCGGAGGTGGAGGGAACGAGGAGAAGAGGGAGACCAAATTGGAGGTGGAAAGATGGAGTGAAAAAGATTTTGTGTGATCGGGGCCTGAACATGCAGGAGGGTGAAAGGAGGGCAAGGAATAGAGTGAATTGGAGCGATGTGGTATACCGGGGTTGACGTGTTGTCAGTGGATTGAATCAAGGCATGTGAAGCGTCTGGGGTAAACCATGGAAAGCTGTGTAGGTATGTATATTTGCGTGTGTGGACGTATGTATATACATGTCTATGGGGGTGCGTTGGGCCATTTCTTTCGTGTGTTTCCTTGCGCTACCTGGCAAACGCGGAAGAGCGACAAAGCAAAAAAAAGAAAAAAAAAATATATATATATATATATATATATATATATATATATATATATATATATATATATATATATATATATAAAAGAGAGAGAGAGAGAGAGAGAGAGAGAGAGAGAGAGAGAGAGAGAGAGAGAGAGAGAGAGAGAGAGAGAGAGAGAGAGAGAGAGAGAGAGAGAGAGAGAGAGAGAGAGAGAGAGAGAGAGAGAGAGAGAGAGAGAGAGAGAGAGAATCAGTGAAAAGTTTTTATCGAGGATGTAAGGCATCTGTACGTGTAGGAAGAGAGGAAAGTGATTGGTTCTCAGTGAATGTAGGTTTGCGGCAGGGGTGTGTGATGTCTCCATTGTTGTTTAATTTGTTTATGGATGGGGTTGTTAGGGAGGTGAATGCAAGAGTTTTGGAAACAGTGGCAAGTATGAGGTCTCTTGTGGATGAGAGAGCTTGGGAAGTGAGTCAGTTGTTGTTCGCTGATGATACAGCGCTGGTAGCTGATTCATTTGAGAAGCTGCAGAAGCTGGTGACTGAGTCTGGTAAAGTGTGTGAAAGAAGAAAGTTAAGAGTAAATGTGAATAAGAGCTACGTTATTAGGTACAGTAGGGTTGAGGGTCAAGTCAATTGGGAGGTAAGTTTGAATGTAGAAAAACTGAAATAAGTAAAGTGTTTTAGATATCTGAGAGTGGATCTGGCAGCGGATGGAACCATGGAAGCGGAAGTGGATTATAGGGTGGGGGAGGGGGCGAAAATCCTGGGAGCCTTGAAGAATGTGTGGAAGTCGAGAACATTATCTCGGAAAGCAAAAATGGGTATGTTTGAAGGAATAGGTGTTCCAACAAATTTGTATGGTTGCGATAGAGTTGTGCGCAGGAGGGTGGATGTGCTGGAAATGAGATGTTTGAGGACAATGTGTGATGTGAGGTGCTTTGATCGAGTAAGTAACGTAAGGGTAAGAGAGATGTGTGGAAATAAAAAGAGCGTGGTTGAGAGAGCAGAAGATGGTGTTTTGAAATGGTTTGGGCACATGGAGAGAATGCGAGAGGAAAGATTGACCAAGAGGATATATATGTCGGGGGTGGAGGGAACGAGGAGAAGTGGGAGACCAAATTGGAGGTGGAAAGATGGAGTGAAAAAGATTTTGAGTGATCAGGGCCTGAAGATGCAGGAGGGTGAAAGGAGGGCAAGGAACAGAATGAATTAAATCGATATGGTATACCGGGGTTAACGTGCTGTCAGTGGATTGAATCAAGGCATGTGAAGCGTCTCTGGTAAACCATGGAAAGCTGTGTAGGTATGTACATTTGCGTTTATGGACGTGTATGTATATACATGTGTATGGGGGAAGGTTGGGCCATTTCTTTCGTCATTTTTCTTGCGCTACCTCGCAAACGCGGGAGACAGCGACAAAGAAAAAAAAAAATATATATATATATATATATATATATATATATATATATATATATATATATATATTCTTTCTTTCTTTCATACTATTCGCCATTTCCCGCATTAGCGAGGTAGCGTTAAGAACAGAGGACTGGGCCTTGAGGGAATACCCTCACCTGGCCCAATTTTCTGTTCCTTCTTTTGGAAAAAAAAAAAAAAAAAAAAAAAAAAAAAAAAAAAAAAAAAAAATATATATATATATATATATATATATATATATATATATATATATATATATATATATATATATATATATATATATATATATGAGTGTGTTAGTGGTTTTGATGCACAAGACCGGGTTATAGTGAGTGATGATTTGAATGCAAAGGTGAGTAATGTGGCATTTGAGGGAATGATTGGTATACATGGGGTGTTCAGTGTTGTAAATGGAAATGGTGAAGAGTTTGTAGATTTCAATGCTGAAAAAGGCATGGTGATTGGGAATATCTGATTTAAAAAGCGAGATATACAAAAGTATACGTATGTAAGTAGGAGAGATAGCGAGAGAGCGTTATTGGATTACTCTTATTTGATAGGCGCCCGAAAAAGAGACTTTTAGATGTTAATGTGCTGAAAGGTGCAACTGGAGGGATGTCTGATCATTATCTTATGTAGGCGAAGGTGAAGATTTGTTGGGGTTTTCAGAAAAGGGGTAAAGAATGTTGGGGTGAAGAGAGTGGTGAGAGTAAGTAAGCTTTGGAATGAGACTTGTTTGAAGATTAACGGGAGAGACGGAGTACAGAATGGAAAAAGATGAGAACAAAGGAGGTAAGGGGAGTGGGGGAGGAATGGGATGTATTTAGGGAATCAGCGATAGCTTGCGCAAAAGATGCTTGTGGCATGAGAAGCGTGGGAGGTGGGTTGATTAGAAAGGGTAGTGAGAGGTGGGATGAAGAATTAAGATTATTAGTGAAAGTGAAGAGAAAGGCATTTGGACGATTTTTGCGGGGAAAAAACCAAATGAGTGGGACATGTATGAAAGAAAGAGGCAGGAGATCAAAAGAAAGGTGCAAGAGATTGGAAAAAGGGCAAATGAGAGTTGGGGTGAGAGAGTATCATTAAATTTTAGAGAGAATGAAAAGATGTTTTGGTAGGAGGTAAATAAAGTGTGTAGGACATGGGAGCAAATGGGAGTTTCAGTGAAGGGGGCTAATGGGGAGGTGATAACAAGTAGTGGTGATGTGAGAAGGAGATGGAGTGAGTATTTTGAAAGATTTTTGAATGTGTTTGATGATCGAGTGGCAGATATAGGGTGTTTTGGTCGAGGTGGTGTGCAAAGTGAAAGGGGTAGGGAAAATGATTTGATAAACAGAGAAGAGGTAGCAAAAGCTTTGCGGAAGATGAAAGCCGGCAAGGCAGCAGGTCTGGATGGTATTCCAGTGGGATTTATGAAAAAATGGGGAGACTGTATTTTTGACTGGTTGTTAAGATTATTCAACGCATGTATGATTCACGATGAGGTGCCTGAGGATTGGGGGGAATGCTTGCATATTGCCATTCTACAAAGGCAAAGGGGATAAGAGTGAGTGCTCAAATTACAGAGGTATAAGTTTGTTGAGTATTCCTGGTAAATTATATGGGAGTGTATTGATTGAGAAAGAGAAACTGTGGTGTGGTTTCAGAAGTGGCATAGGATGTGTGGATAAGGTGTTTCTTTGAAGAATGTATGCGAGAAAAACTTTGAAAAGCAAATGGATTTGTACGTAGCATTTATGGATTTGGAGAAGGCATATGATAGAGTCGATGGAGTTGCTCTGTGGAAGGTATTAAGAATATATGGTGTGTTAGGCAAGCTGTTAGAAGCAGTGAAAAGTTGTTATCGAGGATGTAAGGCATGTGTACGTGTAGGAATAGAGGAAAGTGATTGGTTCTCAGTGAATGTAGGTTTCCGTCAGGGGTGTGTAATATCTCCATGGTTTTTTAATTTGTTTATGAGTACGGTTGTTACGGAGGTGAATGCAAGAGTTTTGGAAAGAGGGGCAAGTATGCAGTCTGTTGTGGGTGAGAGAGCTTGGGAAGTGAGTCAGTTGTTGCTCGCTGATGATATAGCGCTGGTAGCTGATTCATGTGAGAAACTGCAGAAGCTGGTGACTGAGTTTGGTAAAGTGTATGAAGGAAGAAAGTTAAGAGTAAATGAGAAAAAGAACAAGGTTATTACTTACATTAGTGTTGAGGGTCAAGTCAATTGGGAAATAAGTTTGAAGTGAGAAAAACTGGAGGAAGTGAAGTGTTTTAGATATCTGGGAGTGGATTTTTCAGCGGATGGAACCATGAAAGCGGAAGTGAATCATATTGCGGGGGAGGGGGCGAAAATTCTGGTAGCCTTGAAGAATGTTTGGAAGTCGATAACATTTTCTCAGAAATCAAAAATGGGTATGTTTCATGGGAAAGTGGTTCCAACAATCTTGTATGGTTGCGAGGCGTGGGATATGGATGGAGTTGTGCCCAAGAGGGTGGATGTGCTGGAAATGAATGTTTGAGGACAATTTTTGGGGTTGGGGAGGTCGTTTGACGATTTAAAGCAACGTGGGGAAAGGACATGTGTGGAAAAAAAAAATTGAAGTTGAGAGAAAAAAGGGAGTTGTTTTTAAAGGGTTTGGTCAAATGGGGGGAAAAATGAGGGGGGAAAAGTTTTGACCAAATTATATATCCCATCAGAGGTGGAGGGAATGAGGAAAGTGGGAACCAAAATGGAGGGGGAAAAGGGAGTAAGTGAAAAAGTTTTGGTTTTGGAACGGGGCCTAACATGCAGGAAGGAAAAAAGGTGTGAAAAGGAAAAAAAAAAAATTAAATTGGGAAAACGAGGGTGGTCCCCCCGGGGTCGACGTGCTGTCAAGGGAAAGAAACGGCTGAAAAAAGGTCGGGGGGAAAACCATGGAAATTTTCTGTGGGGCCCTGGTATGGAAAGGGACCCTGGGGTTTTTTTTCCCTTATTGGGATGACCTAAAGACGGAGTTGAACGAAGGGGGCCTTTTTTCCCTTTTTTCCTTGCCTCATGCATTAGGAGGGGGGGGGGGGATGTTATTCCATGTGGGGGCGGGGTGGTGAGGGGAATAAAAAAATGCAGGACATTTTTTAAATTTAGGTACATGTTATTATTATATGTCTTGGGGGTATTTATATTATTTTGAATTTTAAAAGGAATTGTTTTTTTACGGTGGGGGATGTTTATGTATATATTTGTTTTTGGGGGTGGGTTGGGCCTTTTTCTTTCGTCGGTTTTTTTTTGCGCTCCCTCGAAACGGGGGAGAAAGCGAAAAAGGGAAAATTGGGAAAAAGAACAAATATATAATATATTTTATATATATTTTTAAAATATATAAAAAATATATATTTATTATATTAATATATTATATATATTATATTATACTAAAATAAATATATTATTTATATTGAGGGGGTTTTGATCGAGTAAGTAAAAAAAGGGGGTAAGAAGATGTGTGGAAAAAAAAGACCCGGGGGTTAAAGGAGCAAAAGGGGGTTTTTTTGAAGGGGTTTTGGGGCAAAATGGAAAAATGATGAGAAAAATTGAAAAGAGGATATTTGTGCGGAGGTGGGGGAACAGGGGGAAGAGGGAAAACCAAATTTGGAGGGGGAAAAGATGGAGTAAAAAAGATTTTTTTGTGATGGGGGGGCCGGGAAAAAGCGGGGGGGGTGAAAGGAGGGAAAGGGAAAAGAGTAAATTTGGGAAAGCGTTTTGGTTTTAAAAAACCGGGTTTAACTTTGTTTTTCATGGATTAAAATAAAGGGCATGTGAAGCGTCGGGGTGAAACCCAGGGAAATTTTGTGGGAAATGTATATTTGCGTTGTGAAAAGTATAAACATTTTCTATGGGGGTGCTTTGGGGCCTTTTCTTTGGTGTGTTTCCTTGGGGCCCCTGGAAAACGGGGGAAGAGCGCCCAATAAGCAAAAAAAAAAAAAAAAAAAAATTTATAAATATATTTATATATTTTTTTAATATATATATAATAAATTAAATATTTTTATAAATAAAAAAGAGAGAGAAAAGGGGGGAGAGGAGAGAGAAAAGAGGAGAGGGGGAAGAGACGAGGGGGAAGAGAGAGAAGAGAAAGGAAAAGAGAAGAGAGAAAAAGAAAAGGAGGAAGAAAAAAGGAGAGAGAGAGAGAGAGGAGAGAAAATCAGTAAAAAATTTGGTTAATCGAGGATGTAAGGCATCGTAGTGTGGGAAAGAGAGGAAAGTGTTGGGTTTCCAAGTGAATGGTGGTTTTGCGGCAGGGGGGTGTGATTCTCCATTGTTTTTAATTTTTTTTATGGATGGGGTTGTTGGGGAGGTGAAATTGAAAGATTTTGGAAACAGGGGGAAAGAAAGAGGTCTCTTGTGGATGAGAGAGTTTTGGGGAAGGAGTCAGTTGTTTTTTCCTTGATGATCCCAGCGCGGGTTTGTTTTCATTTGAAACGCAGAAGCTGGGGACTGAGTTTTGGTTAAAATGTGTGAAAGAAGAAAGTTAAGAGGAAATGTGAATAAGACTTTCGTTTTTTAGGGGAAAGTAGGGTTGAGGGTCAAGTCAATTGGGAGGTAAATTTTTAATGTAGGGAAAACCCGAAATAAGTAAAGTGTTTTTTGATTTTCGAGAGTGGGTCTGGGAGGGATGGAACCAAGGAAGCGGGGAAATGGGTTATAGGGGGGGGGAGGGGGGGAAAAATCCTGGGGGCCTTTAAAAATGTGTGGAAGTCGAGAAAAATTAAACTCGAAAAGGGAAAAAGGGGTTTTTTTTGAAGGGAAAAGGTGTTCCAAAAATTTGTTTTGGTTTCGTTGGGTTGTCGCAGGGGGGTGGGTGTGGGAATGAGATGTTTGAGGACAAAAGTGTTGTGAGGTGGGTTTGATCGAGTTTTAAATAAAAGTAAGGGGGAAGAGAGATGTGGGAAATAAAAAAAACGTGGTTTTAAGAAACCGAAGATGGTGTTTTGAAATGGGTTTTGGGGCCCTGGAGAAATGCGAGGGAAAAATTTTAACCCAAAAATTTATATGAGGGGGGGGGAAGGGAAAGAGGGGGGAAGTGGGAAAACCCAAAATTGGGGGTGGAAAAATGGAAATGGGAAAAAGGGTTTTGAGTGATCGGGGCGAAGAAGCAGGGGGGTGAAAGGAGGGCAAGGAACAAATGAATTAAAAACGATAAGGGTTTTAAACCGGGGGAAAAGTGCTGTCCCGTGGATTGAAAACAAGGGATGTGAAGCGGCTCTGGGAAACCATGGAAAGCTTTTTAGTATTAATTTGCGTTTATGGAGTGTAAAGAAAATACCTGTGTATGGGGGGGGGTGCCAAATTTTTTTCGTTTTTTTCTTGCGCTTTCCTCGCAAAACGCCCGGGGACAGCCCACCAAAAAAAAAAAAAAAATATATATATATATAATTTATATTTTTTAAAAATATATATATATATATAAATTTTTTTCTTTCCCTTTTTCTTTTTATTCCCATTTCCCCCATTAGCGAGGAGCGTTTAAAAACAAAAGGCCCGGGCCTTGAGGGGAATTTCCCTCACCTGGCCCAATTTTCTGTTCCTTCTTTTTTGGAAAAAAAAAAAAAAAAAAAAAAAAAAAAAAAAAAAAAATAAAAAATTTTTATTAAATATATAATATATATATATATATATTTAAAATAAAATTTTATAAAATTATATATATATATAATTAAAAATTTTATAAAAGAGTGTTTTTAGTGGTTTTTGCACAAGACCGGGGATAGTGGGGTGATAAATTTTAATGCAAAGGTTTAGTAATGTTTGGGATTTTTAGGGGAAAGATTGGGTATAAATGGGGTGTTTTTAAATGTTGTAAATGGAAATGGTGAAGAGTTTTAGAAATTTTAATGCTGGGAAAAAAGGGATGGGGATTGGGGAAATCTGATTTAAAAAAACGGATAAAAACAAAATATACGTTGTAAATAGGAAAAGATACGAGAGAGGTTTTTTGGGGTTTTCTCTTAAAATTTTTAGGCCCCCCGAAAAAAAAGCTTTTTGATGTTTTGTGCTGAAGGGGAAATGGGGGGATGTCTGATCCTTATTTTTTAAGTAGGCGAAGGTGAAGATTTTTTGGGGTTTTTTAGAAAAAGGGGTAAAGAATGTTGGGTGAAGAGATGGTGGAGTAAGTAAGGGTTTGGAAAGGGGACTTTTTTTGGATTAAAAAGGGGGGAAGACGGTACAGAATGGGGGAAAAAAATGAAAACAAAGGGGTAAGGGGGGGGGGGGAGGGAAAGGGGGTATTTGGGAAACAGGATAGCTTTCGCAAAAGAGCTTGTGGGGATGAGAGCGTGGGAGGGGGGTTTTATTAGAAAAGGGAATTTAGGGTGGGGGGTTAAAATTAAGATTTTTGGGGAAAAGTGAAAGAAAGGCATTTGGACGATTTTTTCGGGGAAAAAAACCAAAAGATGGGAAAAAATGAAAGAAAAAGGAGGAGTCAAAAAAAAGGTGCAAGAGATTTAAAAAAGGGCAAATGAGATTGGGGGAGAAAGTTCAAAATTTAAAATTTTTGAGGGGAATGAAAAAATGTTTTGGTGGGGGGGAAAAAAAAATGGTAGGGCAGGGGGCAAATGGGAATTTCAGTGGGAAGGGGGGGTAATGGGGGTGATAACAAATAGTGGTGATGTGGAAGGGGGGATGGAGTGAGTAATTTTTAAAGGGTTTTGAATGTGTTTTTTAGATCGGAGTGGCCCAAAAATTTGGGGGTGTTTGGTCAAAGGGGGTGTGAAAAAAGGGGAAAAGGGAAAGGGGAAAAAGAATTTTTTAAAAAGAGAAAGGTAAACAAAAACTTTTCGGAAGATGAAAGCCGGCAAGGCCGCAAACTGGGAAAAGGTATTCCCGTGGGAAAATTTTTAAAAAATGGGGGACTTTTTTGACTGGGTTGTTAAGATTATTCAAGGATGTATAAATTTCCCATGAGGTGCCCGAGGATTGGGGAATGCTTTATATTGCCATTCAAAAAAGGAAAGGGGATAAGAGTGGTTTCTAAATTACAGAGGTTTTTAAGTTTTTTTGGGAAAAACCCGGTAATTAAATGGGGGTATTGATTGAGAAAGGAAAAGAAAACTTGGGGTGGTGGTTTCAAAGTGGCAAAGGATGTGTGGGTAAGGGTTTCTTTGAAGAATGTATGCGAGAAAAACTTTTTAAAAGCAAATGGATTGTTTGTAGCATTTATGGGTTTGGACGAAGGCAAAAGATTTGAGTTGATGGAGTTTTTCTCTGTGGAAGGGGATTTTAAAAATTTTTGGGGGGGAGGCAAGTTTTTAAAAAAGCAGGAAAAGTTTTATCGAGGATTAAAGGGATGGGAAAGGTAGGGAAAAGGGGAAAGTGATTGTTTTCCCGTGAAGTGGTTTCCCCAGGGGGGGTGTAAAATTCCATGTTTTTTAAATTTTTTTTAAAGGTTCGGTTTTTAGGGGGGTGAATGCAAGAGTTTTTGGGGAAAAGGGGAAGTTTTGCAGTCTTTTTGGGGGAGGGGGGCTTTTGGGGAAATGAGTCCAGTTTTGTTCGCTGATGATAAGCGCTGGGGCTGATTCATTTGAGGAACTGCAGAAACTGGTGGAAAATGAGTTTAAATAAAGTGTTGGAAAAAAAAATTAAGAGTAAATGATAAAAAAACAAGGTTATTATTTCATTAGGTTGAGGGTTTAATTTAATTGGGAAAAAAAGTTTTAAGGGAAAAAACTTTGGGGGAAGTGAGGGTTTTTTGAATCTGGGATGGATTTTTTAGCGGATTGGGAAACCCCGAAAGCGGGAAATGAATCATATTTGGGGGAAAGGGGGGGGGGAAAAACGGGGAGCCTTGAAGAATGTTTTGGGAAATCGATAAAATTTTCTCAAATCAAAATGGGTTTGTTTCAAGGGAAAAGGGGGTTCCAACAATCTTGTAAAGGTTGCGAGGCGGGGGGATATGAAAGGGGTTTTTGCCCAAAAAAAGGGGGGGGGGGGGGTGGAGGGGGTCTGGGAAAAGAGATGTTTTAGGAAAAAATGTGGGGGTGAGGTCGTTTTATTTGGGGTAAGGAACGTTTGGGGGAAAGACAAAGTGTGGAAATAAAAAATGTTGTTGAGGGGAAAAGGAAGGTGTTTTTAAATGGTTTTGGGCCAAAAGGAAGAATAGTGGGGAAAAATTGACCAAGAATATATCTCCCAAAGGGGGGGGAGGGGAAAGGGAATTTAAAAAAGGGGGTGGAAAGGAAATGAAAAAGATTTTGGG
Source organism: Panulirus ornatus (assembly GCF_036320965.1). Classification (NCBI taxonomy): domain Eukaryota; kingdom Metazoa; phylum Arthropoda; class Malacostraca; order Decapoda; family Palinuridae; genus Panulirus; species Panulirus ornatus. Next base: position 33,795,804 of record NC_092227.1, on the reverse strand, counting down.
GGAAGGGGCCCGAACAAACCCGGAAGGTGAAAGGTTTTTGTAAAAAGGGAAAATTGGGCCCAATTTGGGATCCGGGGCGACTTTCGGGCAAGGGGTTGAAACGGCATGTAAAGCGCTGGGGGTTTAAAATGAAAGTTTGTTGGGGGCTGGATATGGAAAGGGGCTGTGTTTGGGCATTATTAATGACAGCTAAGACTGAATGTGAACGAATGGGGTTTTTTTGCCTTTTTCCTTGGGGCCCTCGCACACGGGGGGAGGGGGGGTTTTTATTCCATTGTGGCGGGGGGGGTTTTATGGGGAAAAAAAACCAGAAACTTTGGGAAATTTGGGAATTGTATATATTTTATTGTCTATGTGGGTTATATAGTATAAAATTTTTTTGTTACATGAGATGTATAGGTATTGATATTTTACGTTTTTGTGGTGGTTGTTTATGTAATATATATGTTTATTGTGGGTGGGATGGGGCATTCTTTCTTTGTTTCTTGCGACTACCTCGCAAACGCGGGAGGACTGCGACAAGGAAAATTAGGGTAAATGAAAACAAATATATCTATATATATATATATTATATATAATATAATATATATCTCTCTATATATTATATATAATATATAATCTATATATATATTAAATATATAATATATAATATATATATTTTTTTTTCTGTGAGGTGGTTTTGTTCGAGTAATGTAAACGTAAGGGTAAGAGAGATGTGTGGAAATAAAAAGAGCGTGTGGTTGAAGGAGCAGAAGAGGTGTTTTGCAGTGTGTTGGGCACATGGAGACAAATGAGTGAGGAAAGATTGACCAACGAGGAATATATGTGTCGGAGTGGAGGGAACGCGCGAAGAGGGAGACAAATTGGAGGTGGAAAGGATGAGTGAAAAAGATTTTGTGTGATCGGGGCCTGAACATGCAGTGAGGGGTGAACAGGAGGGCAAGGAATTAGAGTGAATTGGAGCGATGTGGTATACCGGGGTTGACGTGTTGTCAGTGGAATGAATCAAGCATGTGAAGCGTCTGGGGAAAACCATGGAAAGCTGTGTAGGTATGTATTTTGCGTATGTGTGGACGTATGTTTTTACTGTCTATGGGGGTGCGTTGGCATTTCTTTCGTGTGTTTCCTTGCGTACTGGCAAAGCGAAAGAGCGACAACGCAAAAAAAGAAAAAAAATTATAAATATTTATATATATATATATATATATATATATATATATATATATATATAGAAAAAAGAGAGAGGAGTGAGAGAGAGAGCGCGAGAGAGAGATGAGAGAGAAGAGAGAGGGATGAGAGAGAGAGAGAGGAGAGGAAGAGAAGAGAGAAGAGACGAGATGAGAGGAGAGAGAGAAAGAGAATGATGAGAGATGAGAGAGAGAGAGAGTAGAGGAGGAGGAGAGAGAGACAGAGAGAGAATCAAGTGAAAAGTTTTTATCGAGGATGTACGGCATCTGTACGTGTAGGAAGAGAAGAAAGTGATTGGTTTCAGTGAATGTAGGTTTGCGGCAGGGGTGTGTGATGTCTCCATTGTTGTTTAATTTGTTTATGATGGGGTTGTTAGGGAGGTTGAATGCAAGAGTTTTTGGAAACAGTGGCAAGTATGAGGTCTCTTGTGGATGAGGAGAGCTTGGAAGTGAGTCAGTTGTTGTTCGCTGATGATACAGGCCGCTGGTAGCTGATTCATTTGAGAAGCTGCAGAAGTGGTGACTGAGTTAGGTTTAATGTGATGTGAAAGAAGAAAGTTCAGGCGAAATGAGAATAAGAGTACGTTATTTGGTACAGTAGGGTGAGGGTCAAGTCAATGGGAGGTTGTTTGAATGTTAGAAAACTGCAAATAAGTAAAGTTTTTAGATTCTAGAGTGGATCTGGCAGCGGATGGAACCATGGAAGCGGAAAAGTGGATTTATAGGGTGGGGGAGGGGGCGATAAATCCTGGGCGCCTTGAAGAATGTGTGGAAGTCGAGAACATTATCTCGGAAAGCAAAAAATGTGTTATTATGTTTGAAGGCTTAGGTTGTTCTACAAATTTGTATGGTTGCGAGTAGGTTGTGCGCAGGAGGGTGGATGTGCTGGAAAATGAGATGTGTGAGGACAATGTGTGATGTGAGGTGCTTTGATCGAGTAAGTAAGTAAGGGTAATGAGAGAGCGTGGAAATAAAAAGAGCGTGTTGAGAGAGCAGAAAGATGGTGTTTTGAAAATGTTTGGGCACATGGACAGATGGAGAGGAAAGATAGACCAACGAGGTATATATGTCGGGAGGGGATTGGGACGAGGAGAAGTGGGAGACCAAATTGGAGGTGGAAAGATGGAGTGAAACAATTTTGATGTGTATCAGGGCCTGAAGATGCAGGAGGTGAAAGGATGGCAAGGAACAGAAAGACTTAATCGATATGGTATACCGGGTTAACGTGCTGTCAGTGGATTGGAATCAAGGCATGTGAAGGTTCTGGTAAACCATGGAAAGCTGTGTAGGTATGTACATTTGCTTCGTTTATGGCCGTTTTACTTGTATGTATATACTGTGTATGGGGGGAAGGTTGGCCATTTCTTTCGTCATTTTTCTTGCGTTACTCGCAAAGCGGGGGACAGCGAAAAGAAAAAAAAAAATATCTATAATATATATATATATATATATTATATATATATATTATATATATTTTTCTTTCTTTCATACTATTCGCCATTCCGCATTAGCGAGGTAGCGTTAAGAAACGAGGATGGGCCTTGAGGGAAACCCTCACTGGCAATTTTCTGTTCCTTCTTTTGGACAAAACAAAAACACAAAAAAAAAAAAAAAAAAAAAAAACTATATATTATATATATTATATATATAAATATATATATATATATATATATATGTATATTATATATATATATATATATATATATATATATATATATTTGGAGTGTGTTAGTGGTTTTGATTGCACAAGACGGGTAATAGTGAGTGATGATTTTCGAATGCAACGGTGGTAAATGTGGCAATTTGAGGGGAAATGATGGTTAACATGGGTGTTCAGTGTTGAATGGAAATGGTGAAGAGTTTGTAGATTTCAATGCTGAAAAAGGCATGGTTGATTTGGGACTATCTGATTTAAAGCGAGATATACAAAGTATACGTATGTAGTAGGAGAGGATAGCGATGAGAGCGTTATTGGATTACTCTTATTTGATAGGCGCCCGAAAAAGAGCTGTTAGATGTTAATGTGCTGAAAGGTTGCAATGGAGGGATGTCTGCTCATTATCTTATGTAGGGAAGGTGAAGATTTGTTGGGGTTTTCAGAAAAAGGGGTAAAAGAATGTTGGGGTGAGAGAGTTGTGAGAGTTACGTAAGCTTTGGAATGAGACTTGTTTGAAGATTAACGGGGAGAGACGGGTAGTACAGAATGGAAAAAGATGAGAACAAAGGAGGTAAGGGGAGTGGGGTGAGGAATGGATGTATTTAGGGAATCAGCGATAGCTTGCGCTAAAGATGCTTGTGGCATAGATTTAGAAGCGTGGGATGGTGGTGTTGATTAGAATAAGGGTAGTGAGAGGTGGATGAAAAGAATTAAGTTATTAGTGGAAAGTGAAGAGAAGGCATTTGGACGATTTTTTGCGGTGGAAAAAACAAAGGTGTGGGACATGTATGAAAGGAAGAGGCAGGAGATCAAAAGAAAGGTGCAAGAGGTTGTAAAAGGGGAAAAAGGGCAAATGAGAGTTGGGGATGAGAGTGTATTCATTAAATTTTAGAGAGAAGAAAAGATGTTTTGGTAGGAGGTAAATAAAGTGTGTAAGGACATGGGAGCAAATGGGAGTTTCAGTTGAAGGGGGGCTAATGGGGAGGTGATAACAAGATAGTGGTGATGGTGAGAAGAGTGGAGTGAGTATTTTGAAAGATTTTTGAATGTGTTTGATGATCGTGTGGCAGTATAGGGTGTTTTTGGTCGAGGTGGTGTGCAAAGTGAAAAAAGGGGTTAGGGAAAATGATTTGATAAAACAGAGAAGAGGTTAGCAAAGCTTTGCGGCAAGATGAAAGCCGGCAAGGCAGCAGTGCTGGATGGTATTCAGTGGGCATTTATGAAAAAATGGGGAGATGTATTTTTTGACTGTTGTTAGATTATTTCAACGCATGTATGATTCACGATGAGGTGCCTGAGGGATTGGGGG
>NC_092227.1:33777760-33787760 GCF_036320965.1 Panulirus ornatus | reverse complement strand
TATATATATATACAAAAAAAAAAAAATATATATATATATATATATATATATATATATATATATATATATATATATATATATATATGTATATATATTTCTTTTTTTTCGTACTATTCGCCATTTCCCGCGATAGCGAGGTAGCGTTAAGAACAGAGGACTGGGCCCTTGAGGGAATATCCTCACCTGGCCCTCTCCTCTGTTCCTTCTTTTGGAAAATTAAAAAGAAAAAGAGAGGGGAGGATTTGCAGCCCCCCGCTCCCTTCCCTTTTAGTCGCCTTCTACGACACGCAGGGAATATGTGGGAAGTATTCTTTCTCCCCTATCCCTAGGGAATATATATATATATATATATATATATATATATATATATATATATATATATATATATATATATATATATATATATATATATATATATATATATATATATACATAATTTACCAGGAATACTCAACAAACTTATACCTCTGTAATTTGAGCACTCACTCTTATCCCCTTTACCTTTGTACAATGGCACTATGCACGCATTCCGCCAATCCTCAGGCACCTCACCATGAGTCCTACATACATTGAATAACCTTACCAACCAGTCAACAATACAGTCACCCCATTTTTTAATAAATTCCACTGCAATACCATCCAAACCTGCTCTCTTGCCGGCTTTCATCTTCCGCAAAGCTTTCACTACCTCTTCTCTGTTTACCAAATCATTTTCCCTAACCCTCTCACTTTGCACACCACCTCGACCAAAACACCCTATATCTGCCACTCTATCATCAAACACATTCAACAAACCTTCAAAATACTCACTCCATCTCCTTCTCACATCACCACTACTTGTTATCACCTCCCCATTTGCGCCCTTCACTGAAGTTCCCATTTGCTTCCTTGTCTTACGCACTTTATTTACCTCCTTCCAGAACATCTTTTTATTCTCCCTAAAATTTAATGATACTCTCTCACCCCAAATCTCATTTGCCCTTTTTTTCACCTCTTGCACCTTTCTCTTGACCTCCTGTCTATTTCTTTATACATCTTCCACTCAATTGCATTTTTTCCCTGCAAAAATCGTCCAAATGCCTCTCTCTTCTCTTTCACTAATACTCTTACTTCTTCATCCCACCACTCACTACCCTTTCTAATCAACCCAACTCCCACTCTTCTCATGCAACAAGCATCTTTTGCGCAATCCATCACTGATTCCCTAAATACATCCCATTCCTCCCCCACTCCCCTTGCTTCCATTGTTCTCACCTTTTTCAATTCTGTACTCAGTCTCTCCTGGTACTTCTTCACACAGGTCTCCTTCTCAAGCTCACTTACTCTCACCACCCTCTTCACCCCAACATTCACTCTTCTTTTCTGAGAACCCATATAAATCTTCACCTTAGCCTCCACAAGATAATGATCAGACATCCCTCCAGTTGCACCTCTCAGCACATTAACATCCAAAAGTCTCTCTTTCGCACGCCTGTCAATTGATTGAGAGGGTGAAGGCATGTACAGAGCATCAGATTGGGGAAGAGCAGTGTGGTTTCAGAAGTGGTAGAGGATGTGTGGATCAGGTGTTTGCTTTGAAGAATGTAAGTGAGAAATACTTAGAAAAGCAAATGGATTTGTATGTAGCATTTATTGATCTGGAGAAGGCATATGATAGAGTTGATAGAGATGCTCTGTGGAAGGTATTAAGAATATATGGTGTGGGAGGAAAGTTGTTAGAAGCAGTGAAAAGTTTTTATCGAGGATGTAAGGCATGTGTACGTGTAGGAAGAGAGGAAAGTGATTGGTTCTCAGTGAATGTAGGTTTGCGGCAGGGGTGTGTGATGTCTCCATGTTTGTTTAATTTGTTTATGGATGGGGTTGTTAGGGAGGTGAATGCAAGAGTTTTGGAAAGAGGGGCAAGGATGAAGTCTGTTGGGGATGAGGGAGCTTGGGAAGTGAGTCAGTTGTTGTTCGCTGATGATACAGCGCTGGTGGCTGATTCATGTGAGAAACTGCAGAAGCTGGTGACTGAGTTTGGTAAAGTGTGTGAAAGAAGAAAGTTAAGAGTAAATATGAATAAGAGCAAGGTTATTAGGTACAGTTGGGTTGAGTGTCAAGTCAATTGGGAGGTGAGTTTGATTGGAGAAAAACTGGAGGAAGTGAAGTGTTTTAGATATCTGAGAGTGGATCTGGCAGCGGATGGAAACATGGAAGCGGAAGTGAATCATAGGATGGGGGAGGGGGTGAAAATTCTGGGAGCCTTGAAGAATGTGTGGAAGTCGAGAACATTATCTCGGAAAGCAAAAATGGGTATGTTTGAAGGAATAGTGGTTCCAGCAATGTTGTATGTTTGCGAGGCATGGACTATGGATAGAGTTGTGGGCAGGAGGATGGATGTGCTGGAAATGAGATGTTTGAGGACAATGTGTGGTGTGAGGTGGTTTGATGAGTAAGTAACGTAAGGGTAAGAGAGATGTGTGGAAATAAAAAGAGCGTGGTTGAGAGAGCAGAAGAGGGTGTTTTGAAATGGTTTGGTCACATGGAGAGAATGAGTGAGGAAATATTGACCAAGAGGATATATGTGTCGGAGGTGGAGGGAACGAGGAGAAGAGGGAGACCAAATTGGAGGTGGAAAGATGGAGTGAAAAAGATTTTGTGTGATCGGGGCCTGAACATGCAGGAGGGTGAAAGGAGGGCAAGGAATAGAGTGAATTGGAGCGATGTGGTATACCGGGGTTGACGTGCTGTCAGTGGATTGAATCAAGGCATGTGAAGCGTCTGGGTTAAACCATGGAAAGCTGTGTAGGTATGTATATTTGCGTGTGTGGACGTATATATATACATGTGTATGGGGGTGGGTTGGGCTATTTCTTTCGTCTGTTTCCTTGCGCTACCTCGCAAACGCGGGAGACAGCGACAAAGCAAAAAGAAAAAAAAAAAAATATATATATATATATATATATATATATATATATATATATATATATATATATATATATATATATTAATTCATTTATTTTTATCTATTTCTGTATTTTGCTTTTTCGCTGCCTCCCGCGTTAGCGAGGTAACGCAAGGAAATAGACGAAAGAATGGCCCAACCCACCCACATACACATGTATATTCGTTAACGTCCACACACGCAAATATACATACCTATACATCTCAACATATACATATATATATACACACACAGATATATAAATATATACACATGTACATATTTCATACTGTCTGCCTTTATTCATTTCCATCGCCAACCCGAAACAAATGAAATAACAAAACCTTCCCCCCTCATGTATGCGAGGTAGAGCTTGAATAAGACAATAAAGGCCACATTCGTTAAAACTCAGTCTCTAGCTGTCATGTAATATTGCACCGAAACCACAGCTCGCTTTCCACATCTAGGCCCCACAGAACTTTCCATGGTTTACCCCTGATGTTTCGCATGCCCTGGTTCAATCAATTGACAGTACGTCGACCCCTTTATACCAAATCGTTCCAATTCACTCTATTCCTTGCAAGCCTTTCACCCTCCTGCATGTTCAGGCCCCGGTCACTCAAAATCTTTTTCACTCCATCCTTCCACCTCCAATTTGTTCTCCCACTTTTCCTCAATCTCGCCACCTCTGACACATATATCCTCTTGGTCAATTTTTTCTCACTCACACTCTCCATGTGACCAAACCATTTCAGAACACCCTATTCTAGTCTCTCAACAACACTCTTTTTATTAGCACACATCTTTCTTACCCTATCATTACTTACTCGATCAAACCACCTCACACCACATACCATCCTTAAACATCTCATTTCCAGCACATCCATCCTCCTCCGCACAACTCTATCCATAGCCCACGCCTCGCAACCATATAACGTTGTTGGAACCACTATCCCTTCAAACATACCCACTTTTGCTTTCCGAGATAATGTTCTCGACTTCCACACATTCTTCAATGCTCCCAGAACTTTCACCCCTTCCCCCACCCTATGATTCACTTCCGCTTCCATGTTTCCAGATATATAAAACATTTCACTTCTAGTTTTTCTCCATTCTTCATTCTTCTCCATTTTTCTCCTACTGCACCTAATAACCTTCCTTTTATTCACACTAACTCCCCAAACTCAGTCACAAGCTTCTGCAGTTTCTCACACGAATCATCCACCACCGCTGTATCATCATCGAACAACAACTGACTCACTTCCCAAGCTCTCTAATACACAACAGACTGCATACTTGCCCCTCTTTCCAAAACTCTTGCATTCACCTACGTAACAACACCATCCATAAACAAATTTAACAACCATGGAGACATCACACACGCTTGCCGCAAACGTACTTTCACTGAGGACCATTCACTTTCGTCTCTTCCTACACGTACACATGCCTTACATCCTCGATAAAAACTTTTCACTGCTTCTAACAACTTGCCTCCCACACCATATATTCTTGATACCTTCCACAGAGCATCTCTATCAACTCTATGGTATGCCTTCTCCAGATCCATAAATGCTTCATACAAATCCATTTGCTTTTCTAAGTATTTCTCATATACATTCTTCAAAGCAAACACCTGATCCAGACATCCTCTACCACTTCTGAAACCACACTGATCTTTCTGAATCTGATGGTCTGTACATGCCCTCACCCTTTCAATCAATACCCTCCCATATAATTTTCCAGGAATACTCAACAAATTTATACCTCTGCAAGTAAAGCATCGACTTTTATCCCCTTTGCCTTTGTACAGTGGCACTCTGCGGGCATTCCGCTATTCCTCAGGCACCTCACCATGAGTCATACATACATTAAATAACCTTACCAACCAGTCAACAATACAGTCACCCCCTTTATTAATAAATTGTAATGCAATACCATTCTAACCCGGTGCCTTGCCGGCTTTAATCTTCCTCAGAGCTTTTACTACCTTTCCTCTGTTTAACAAATCATTTTCCCTAACCCTCTCACTTTGCACACCACCTCGACCAAAACACCCTATATCTGCCCCTCTACCATCAAACACATTCAACAAACCTTCAGAATACTCACTCCATCTCCTTCTCAACATCACCACTACTTGTTATTACCTCCCTATTAGCCCCTCTACTGAAGTTCCCATTTGTTCCCTTGTCTTATGCACTTTACCTACTTCCAAAACATCTTTTTATTCTCCCGAAAAATTAATGATACTCTCTGACCCCAACTCTCATTTGCCCTCTTTTTAACCTCTTTCACCTTTCTCGTGACCTCCTGCCTCTTTCTTTTATACATACCCCAGTCATTTACATTATTTCCCTGCAAAAATCGTCCAAATGTCTCTCTCTTCTCTTTCACTAATAATCTCATTTCTTAATCCCACCACTAACTACCCTTTGTAACCTGCCCACCTCCCACGCTTCTCATGCCACAAGCATCTTTTGCGCAAGCCATCACTGCTTCCCTGAATACCTCCCATTCCTCCCCTACTCCCCTTACTTCCTTTGTTCTCACATATTTCTATTCTCTTCTCAGGGTCTCCTGGTACTTCCTCTCACACGTCTCCTTCCCAAGCTCACTTACTCTCACCACCCTTTTCAGCCCAACATTCTCTCCTCTTTTCTGAAAACCTCTACAAATCTTCCCCTTCGCCTTCACGGAATAATGACCAGATATCCCTCCAGTTGTACCTCTCAGCACAGTAACATCCAAAAGTCTCTCTTTCGCGCGCCTATCAATTAACCCGTAGTCCAATAACGGTGTCTGACCATCTCTCCTACTTACGTACGTATATTTATGTATATCTCACTTTTTGAACCAGGTATTTCCAATCACCAGTCCCTTTTAAGTACATAAATCTACAAGCTCTTCAACATTCCCATTTACAACACTTAATACCCCATGCACACCAATTATTCCCTCAACTGCCAAAATACTCACCTTTGCATTCAAATCACCCATCACTATAACCCGGTCTCGTGCATCAAAACTACTAACATACTCACTCAGTTGCTCCAAAAACACTTGCATCTCATGGTCTTTCTTCTCATGCCCAGGTGCATATGCACCAATAATCACCCATCTCTCTCTATCCACTTTCAGTTTTACCCATATCAATCTAGAGTTTATTTTCTTACACTCTATGACATACTCCCACCACTCCTGTTTAAGGAGTAGTGCTACTCTTTCCCTTGCTCTTGTCCTCTCACTAACCCCTGACTTTACTCCCAAGACATTGCCAAACCTCTCTTCCTCTTTACCCTTGAGCTTCGTTTCACTCAGAGCCAAAACATCCAGGTTCCTTTCCTCAAACATACTAACTATCTCTCCTTTTTTCTCATCTTGGTTACATCCACACACATTTAGACACCCCAGTCTGAGCCTTCGAGGAGGAAGAGCACTCCCCGCATGACTCCTTCTTATGTTTCCCCTTTTAGAAAGTTAAAATACAAGGAGGGGAGGGTGTCCAGCCCACCGCTCCGTCCCCTTTAGTCGCCTTCTGCGACACGTGAGGAGTGCGCGGGAAGTATTCTTTCTCCCCTGTCTCTAGTTACATATATATATATATATATATATATATATATATATATATATATATATATTATATATATATATATATATATATATATATATATATATATATATATATATATATATATATATAATTTCAAACGAAAGCCCACTTCGACTTCATATTGAAAAGGGTTATTGACAGGTAGTATTAAGGGATGAGGAGAAAAATCTAAGAATATCTGGATGAAGTTGAAGGTCACCTTTTATGCCGACGGACATATAGTTGTAAGTGTGAGATACATGAATGTGGTAGGGTGTTCTAAACTTTGTAGCTGTAAGGAAAGAAACAAATTTCACATTGATATGCCCTTCAGCTACCAACATCGACACAGCAGTTATGTGATGCAGAGGTATGCACATAGATACGAAATTTAGCTAGTGGTGGCGGCAGGCAATCATCCAGCTCTCGGGGGCAGAAACACAAGTATTTCCTTCAGTATAGGGAAAGTGAAGCAACATTGCGGGGTAGAGTAAGGATATCAGGTTGCGAGGCCAGAATGGGAGAACTGGTAGGTCACACCATTCATACACCCCAGTGGCAAGATCGAGCCAAATGTAAGCCTTGAGCACACTGTGTTAATGGAAATTTACAATACTCTGTAAAGTTTTCATAGTATTTCTAAAATAGACATAGATCCATTTTTTTTCCATTTTTGCGTTCCAAAATGGTAAGATTTTTTAGCAATACACTACTGGATAGTTTGCAGTGATATATGGTTTGCCTACTTAATCATATGGAAAATTGTGACTTATTTTCCTTCAATTAAAGGTCTCTAGAGTACTTATACAAGCTATATATTATTCCCTTTTCGAGGCTTATTTTGTCAATAACGAGAGGAGGATTATTTTATCATTAACATTATAATAATATTATAAATATTTTTTCTGAGATATATTTCATTGTTGATACAACCACAGGTAGCCAACTTTACATTCAGATTTTCTTTATCAGGCATTTCTGTTACTCCATCCGTCACTGTAAAAAATCAAAGATTATTTGTGAAAATCTCTAACTCATTTTTTAGAATGGCAGTGAACATCACATGGAATAGGCAACTGATATTACTCTTAACTGATTACATTAGTAGTACTGATTCAACAGTAACTGATTCATATGAAATCTAATGCATTAGTAAAATTGTAGTTGTCTTGTTGTTACTTGCGTTAGTTTTTATGCCGTTGGGGTAGAATACCTGACATATATAATGTTTTCATATTAAGTTATCTTTTCATAAACTTTAGCTAAACTCCCCGCAGTTTACGTTTTCAATTTTTTGTTTGAAAAAGATATCCGGAATGTGAACCAGAGACTCCAAAAAGAAAAAGGTTTTCCGCCCTATATTAACAGTATCACTATACCTATGTGAATATTGCTTCCCAAAACAGACGTAATTACTAAGTATCCTGTGTATAGGACCAGTTTACCGACAGAGTCGTACCAGGTTTCGCATGTTTGCACATAATACACCCTCTGTTGTTATTCTTGTCAATACTACCCATCAAGTATAGTTATCTATATTTGTATCGGTATTGTTTCACATACTCCTGTGATATCAGTGGTGGAAGAGCTAATTACATAGAAAGATCTTTATTTATAATAATTCTTTCCATAAAGCTACAGATAAGACTAGAGTATTATATTCAGTTGTTAGAGCATCATATGTAACACATTTACTGGATTACTGAAAGGTGTCCACTAACATATTAAAAAAGATGGGGGAAAAATAAGTAGCATTACATTTTGGTTAGAAAGAAGCGATTTTTCTCTTTTTCCAAAAACTGGTGCCGGGAAACAGAAAATCATCAGGTTTAGTTTCAGTATTCATTTAAAAATAATCTATTGTACCTGTTTCGTTCACTACATGAAAAACGTGAAAGGGGATGTAGATGGATTAAGCGAAACAAATTTTTCCATCGTTCAATCCCCTGGAATGCTTTACAGTATGTTACGGGGCAGGTGTACTAGCAGTGAGAGTGTATAGGGATGTGGAGGGAAGTACGTGCAATGTAGGGATTGTAACATGGATGACATAGCTCTGGCTCTCGTAAATCGAAGACCCGTTGTCGACGACACCTATCACCCGTAAAATTTATATACAGGGAGGCTACCCATAGTGGCCACTGAGGATTAGTTTCACAATAGCTGATGTTGTTACGATGTGGTTAGTATGACCTTCCCTAAGCTCCACATCTACGAGAGGCAGACAGGGAAAACATCAGTCACTCTCTTGATCTAGCCTCTTATATTTTTGGTAAGGGTGCTTCCTTATATCCGTGGTTTTTTGAAGAAGACCCCTGTTAATGATAACTTTCTTCCCTTAAGATTTCCTATACCATACTTTAGTATTTTTCCCCCAATTTTTAAGGGTCCTAGTTTTGTCTAAATGGTTCATTGCGATTTTGGTGTTGAGTCATTCGTTTCAGCTTTAGCTTAGCTCAGGTTATCATTACCAATTTTTTTTTTTTATGTTAGCTGAAGCGGCACGGGCAGTGTCCAAAAGAAACTAATGTAACTAAAAATTCTTTGTTGCTAGGAATATTTTAAAGCACACTTTGTTATTTCAACCTATTTTTTTTTAGGAAAAATGTTTTATACTGGAGATGCGGATTGGATGTTGCTCGCTGGAAGGCAAGCCGTAACAAACTCGTTGTCTCTGCACCAACTTTCTCTTATTTCCCCGTTGTTTTGGGCAAAGGGACGTCTCTTACTTTCCTGTTCTCTGCTGTTCGTCCACCTGCCTTTGGGTACCCTCCGGGGGTGTGTCTTTATTCATGGGGTTTTAATTTAGGTCATTTATCCGGACTTAAAACGTATTCGGGATTAGATTACGATATCATACCAAATGCTATACAAAAATTCCTATTTTGATTTGGCAGGAGTAAAGTATGTTTTGGTGACATGACTAAAAAGGCATCTTTAAGGTTTCAGATTGGATAAACAATAGGTTAAGTCCTTCATGACGGACGCAACAGCTGAATATAACACAGACAACATCAACAAATGACATCTCATGTGCCCCAAATTTCCAATCCAACAACTTCATACTTCACTCTTTCCAAAACTCTTGCATTAACTTCACTAGAACAACCCCATCATAAACAAATTAAAAAAACCAGGAGACATCACCCCACCCCTACCGCAAACCTACATTCATTTGGAACCAACCCCTTTTCCTCTCTTCCTACACGTACACATGCCTTACATCCTCGATAAATTTTCACTGCTTCTACAAAAAAAAATTTTTTTCCTCCCCCCACCATTATTCTTATACCTTCCACAGAGCATCTCTATCAACTCTATTCATATGCCTTCCCAGATCCATAAATGCTACTACAAGTCCATTTGCTTTTCTAAGTATTTCTCATTTTACATTCTTCAAAGCAAACACCTGTTCCACCCCTCCTCTACCACTTCTGAAAAACACACTGCTCTTCCCCAATCTGATGCTCTGTTTAAAGCTCTGTGGG
>NC_092227.1:33747760-33770260 GCF_036320965.1 Panulirus ornatus | reverse complement strand
CGGGTCTTCGATTTACGAGAGCCAGATGCTATGTCATCCATGTTACAATCCCTACATTGCACGTACTTCCCTCCACATCCTATACACTCTCACTGCTAGTACACCTGCCAGTAACATACTGTAAAGCATTCCAGGTGATTGAACGATGGAAAATCTTGTTTCGCTTAATCCATCTACAGTCGCTTTCACGTTTTTCATGTAGTGAACGAAACAGGTACAATAGATGTATTCTTAAATGATACTGAATCTAATCCTGATGATTTTCTGTTTCCCGCACCAGTTTTTGCAAACAGAGAAAAATCGCTTCTTTCTAACCAAAATGTAATGCTACTTATTGCCCCTATCTTTTTGAATATGTTAGTGAGACACCTTTCAGTAATCCAGTAAATGTGTTACATATGATGCTCTAACAACTGAATATAATACTCTAGTCTTATCTGTAGCTTTATGGAAAGAATTATTATAAATAAAGATCTTTCTATGTAATTAGCTCTTCCACCACTGATATCACAGGAGTATGTGAAACAATACCGATACAAATATAGATAACTATACTTGATGGGTAGTATTGACAAGAATAACAACAGAGGGTGTATTATGTGCAAACATGCGAAACCTGGTACGACTCTGTCGGTAAACTGGTCCTATACACAGGATACTTAGTAATTACGTCTGTTTTGGGAAGCAATATTCACATAGGTATAGTGATACTGTTAATATAGGGCGGAAAACCTTTTTCTTTTTGGAGTCTCTGGTTCACATTCCGGATATCTTTTTCAAACAAAAAATTGAAAACGTAAACTGCGGGGAGTTTAGCTAAAGTTTATGAAAAGATAACTTAATATGAAAACATTATATATGTCAGGTATTCTACCCCAACGGCATAAAAACTAACGCAAGTAACAACAAGACAACTACAATTTTACTAATGCATTAGATTTCATATGAATCAGTTACTGTTGAATCAGTACTACTAATGTAATCAGTTAAGAGTAATATCAGTTGCCTATTCCATGTGATGTTCACTGCCATTCTAAAAAATGAGTTAGAGATTTTCACAAATAATCTTTGATTTTTTACAGTGACGGATGGAGTAACAGAAATGCCTGATAAAGAAAATCTGAATGTAAAGTTGGCTACCTGTGGTTGTATCAACAATGAAATATATCTCAGAAAAAATATTTATAATATTATTATAATGTTAATGATAAAATAATCCTCCTCTCGTTATTGACAAAATAAGCCTCGAAAAGGGAATAATATATAGCTTGTATAAGTACTCTAGAGACCTTTAATTGAAGGAAAATAAGTCACAATTTTCCATATGATTAAGTAGGCAAACCATATATCACTGCAAACTATCCAGTAGTGTATTGCTAAAAAATCTTACCATTTTGGAACGCAAAAATGGAAAAAAAATGGATCTATGTCTATTTTAGAAATACTATGAAAACTTTACAGAGTATTGTAAATTTCCATTAACACAGTGTGCTCAAGGCTTACATTTGGCTCGATCTTGCCACTGGGGTGTATGAATGGTGTGACCTACCAGTTCTCCCATTCTGGCCTCGCAACCTGATATCCTTACTCTACCCCGCAATGTTGCTTCACTTTCCCTATACTGAAGGAAATACTTGTGTTTCTGCCCCCGAGAGCTGGATGATTGCCTGCCGCCACCACTAGCTAAATTTCGTATCTATGTGCATACCTCTGCATCACATAACTGCTGTGTCGATGTTGGTAGCTGAAGGGCATATCAATGTGAAATTTGTTTCTTTCCTTACAGCTACAAAGTTTAGAACACCCTACCACATTCATGTATCTCACACTTACAACTATATGTCCGTCGGCATAAAAGGTGACCTTCAACTTCATCCAGATATTCTTAGATTTTTCTCCTCATCCCTTAATACTACCTGTCAATAACCCTTTTCAATATGAAGTCGAAGTGGGCTTTCGTTTGAAATTATATATATATATATATATATATATATATATATATATATATATATATATATATATATATATATATATATATATATATATATATATATATATATATATATATATGTAACTAGAGACAGGGGAGAAAGAATACTTCCCGCGCACTCCTCACGTGTCGCAGAAGGCGACTAAAGGGGACGGAGCGGTGGGCTGGACACCCTCCCCTCCTTGTATTTTAACTTTCTAAAAGGGGAAACATAAGAAGGAGTCATGCGGGGAGTGCTCTTCCTCCTCGAAGGCTCAGACTGGGGTGTCTAAATGTGTGTGGATGTAACCAAGATGAGAAAAAAGGAGAGATAGTTAGTATGTTTGAGGAAAGGAACCTGGATGTTTTGGCTCTGAGTGAAACGAAGCTCAAGGGTAAAGAGGAAGAGAGGTTTGGCAATGTCTTGGGAGTAAAGTCAGGGGTTAGTGAGAGGACAAGAGCAAGGGAAAGAGTAGCACTACTCCTTAAACAGGAGTGGTGGGAGTATGTCATAGAGTGTAAGAAAATAAACTCTAGATTGATATGGGTAAAACTGAAAGTGGATAGAGAGAGATGGGTGATTATTGGTGCATATGCACCTGGGCATGAGAAGAAAGATCATGAGATGCAAGTGTTTTTGGAGCAACTGAGTGAGTATGTTAGTAGTTTTGATGCACGAGACCGGGTTATAGTGATGGGTGATTTGAATGCAAAGGTGAGTATTTTGGCAGTTGAGGGAATAATTGGTGTGCATGGGGTATTAAGTGTTGTAAATGGGAATGTTGAAGAGCTTGTAGATTTATGTACTTAAAAGGGACTGGTGATTGGAAATACCTGGTTCAAAAAGTGAGATATACATAAATATACGTACGTAAGTAGGAGAGATGGTCAGACACCGTTATTGGACTACGGGTTAATTGATAGGCGCGCGAAAGAGAGACTTTTGGATGTTACTGTGCTGAGAGGTACAACTGGAGGGATATCTGGTCATTATTCCGTGAAGGCGAAGGGGAAGATTTGTAGAGGTTTTCAGAAAAGAGGAGAGAATGTTGGGCTGAAAAGGGTGGTGAGAGTAAGTGAGCTTGGGAAGGAGACGTGTGAGAGGAAGTACCAGGAGACCCTGAGAAGAGAATAGAAATATGTGAGAACAAAGGAAGTAAGGGGAGTAGGGGAGGAATGGGAGGTATTCAGGGAAGCAGTGATGGCTTGCGCAAAAGATGCTTGTGGCATGAGAAGCGTGGGAGGTGGGCAGGTTACAAAGGGTAGTTAGTGGTGGGATTAAGAAATGAGATTATTAGTGAAAGAGAAGAGAGAGACATTTGGACGATTTTTGCAGGGAAATAATGTAAATGACTGGGGTATGTATAAAAGAAAGAGGCAGGAGGTCACGAGAAAGGTGAAAGAGGTTAAAAAGAGGGCAAATGAGAGTTGGGGTCAGAGAGTATCATTAATTTTTCGGGAGAATAAAAAGATGTTTTGGAAGTAGGTAAAGTGCATAAGACAAGGGAACAAATGGGAACTTCAGTAGAGGGGCTAATAGGGAGGTAATAACAAGTAGTGGTGATGTGAGAAGGAGATGGAGTGAGTATTCTGAAGGTTTGTTGAATGTGTTTGATGGTAGAGGGGCAGATATAGGGTGTTTTGGTCGAGGTGGTGTGCAAAGTGAGAGGGTTAGGGAAAATGATTTGTTAAACAGAGGAAAGGTAGTAAAAGCTCTGAGGAAGATTAAAGCCGGCAAGGCACCGGGTTAGAATGGTATTGCATTACAATTTATTAATAAAGGGGGTGACTGTATTGTTGACTGGTTGGTAAGGTTATTTAATGTATGTATGACTCATGGTGAGGTGCCTGAGGAATAGCGGAATGCCCGCAGAGTGCCACTGTACAAAGGCAAAGGGGATAAAAGTCGATGCTTTACTTGCAGAGGTATAAATTTGTTGAGTATTCCTGGAAAATTATATGGGAGGGTATTGATTGAAAGGGTGAGGGCATGTACAGACCATCAGATTGAGAAAGATCAGTGTGGTTTCAGAAGTGGTAGAGGATGTCTGGATCAGGTGTTTGCTTTGAAGAATGTATATGAGAAATACTTAGAAAAGCAAATGGATTTGTATGAAGCATTTATGGATCTGGAGAAGGCATACCATAGAGTTGATAGAGATGCTCTGTGGAAGGTATCAAGAATATATGGTGTGGGAGGCAAGTTGTTAGAAGCAGTGAAAAGTTTTTATCGAGGATGTAAGGCATGTGTACGTGTAGGAAGAGACGAAAGTGAATGGTCCTCAGTGAAAGTACGTTTGCGGCAAGCGTGTGTGATGTCTCCATGGTTGTTAAATTTGTTTATGGATGGTGTTGTTACGTAGGTGAATGCAAGAGTTTTGGAAAGAGGGGCAAGTATGCAGTCTGTTGTGTATTAGAGAGCTTGGGAAGTGAGTCAGTTGTTGTTCGATGATGATACAGCGGTGGTGGATGATTCGTGTGAGAAACTGCAGAAGCTTGTGACTGAGTTTGGGGAGTTAGTGTGAATAAAAGGAAGGTTATTAGGTGCAGTAGGAGAAAAATGGAGAAGAATGAAGAATGGAGAAAAACTAGAAGTGAAATGTTTTATATATCTGGAAACATGGAAGCGGAAGTGAATCATAGGGTGGGGGAAGGGGTGAAAGTTCTGGGAGCATTGAAGAATGTGTGGAAGTCGAGAACATTATCTCGGAAAGCAAAAGTGGGTATGTTTGAAGGGATAGTGGTTCCAACAACGTTATATGGTTGCGAGGCGTGGGCTATGGATAGAGTTGTGCGGAGGAGGATGGATGTGCTGGAAATGAGATGTTTAAGGATGGTATGTGGTGTGAGGTGGTTTGATCGAGTAAGTAATGATAGGGTAAGAAAGATGTGTGCTAATAAAAAGAGTGTTGTTGAGAGACTAGAAGAGGGTGTTCTGAAATGGTTTGGTCACATGGAGAGTGTGAGTGAGAAAAAATTGACCAAGAGGATATATGTGTCAGAGGTGGCGAGATTGAGGAAAAGTGGGAGAACAAATTGGAGGTGGAAGGATGGAGTGAAAAAGATTTTGAGTGACCGGGGCCTGAACATGCAGGAGGGTGAAAGGCTTGCAAGGAATAGAGTGAATTGGAACGATTTGGTATAAAGGGGTCGACGTACTGTCAATTGATTGAACCAGGGCATGCGAAACATCAGGGGTAAACCATGGAAAGTTCTGTGGGGCCTAGATGTGGAAAGCGAGCTGTGGTTTCGGTGCAATATTACATGACAGCTAGAGACTGAGTTTTAACGAATGTGGCCTTTATTGTCTTATTCAAGCTCTACCTCGCATACATGAGGGGGGAAGGTTTTGTTATTTCATTTGTTTCGGGTTGGCGATGGAAATGAATAAAGGCAGACAGTATGAAATATGTACATGTGTATATATTTATATATCTGTGTGTGTATATATATATGTATATGTTGAGATGTATAGGTATGTATATTTGCGTGTGTGGACGTTAACGAATATACATGTGTATGTGGGTGGGTTGGGCCATTCTTTCGTCTATTTCCTTGCGTTACCTCGCTAACGCGGGAGGCAGCGAAAAAGCAAAATACAGAAATAGATAAAAATAAATGAATTAATATATATATATATATATATATATATATATATATATATATATATATATATATATATATATATATATATTTTTTTTTTTTTTCTTTTTGCTTTGTCGCTGTCTCCCGCGTTTGCGAGGTAGCGCAAGGAAACAGACGAAAGAAATAGCCCAACCCACCCCCATACACATGTATATATATACGTCCACACACGCAAATATACATACCTACACAGCTTTCCATGGTTTAACCCAGACGCTTCACATGCCTTGATTCAATCCACTGACAGCACGTCAACCCCGGTATACCACATCGCTCCAATTCACTCTATTCCTTGCCCTCCTTTCACCCTCCTGCATGTTCAGGCCCCGATCACACAAAATCTTTTTCACTCCATCTTTCCACCTCCAATTTGGTCTCCCTCTTCTCCTCGTTCCCTCCACCTCCGACACATATATCCTCTTGGTCAATATTTCCTCACTCATTCTCTCCATGTGACCAAACCATTTCAAAACACCCTCTTCTGCTCTCTCAACCACGCTCTTTTTATTTCCACACATCTCTCTTACCCTTACGTTACTTACTCATCAAACCACCTCACACCACACATTGTCCTCAAACATCTCATTTCCAGCACATCCATCCTCCTGCCCACAACTCTATCCATAGTCCATGCCTCGCAAACATACAACATTGCTGGAACCACTATTCCTTCAAACATACCCATTTTTGCTTTCCGAGATAATGTTCTCGACTTCCACACATTCTTCAAGGCTCCCAGAATTTTCACCCCCTCCCCCACCCTATGATTCACTTCCGCTTCCATGTTTCCATCCGCTGCCAGATCCACTCTCAGATATCTAAAACACTTCACTTCCTCCAGTTTTTCTCCAATCAAACTCACCTCCCAATTGACTTGACACTCAACCCTACTGTACCTAATAACCTTGCTCTTATTCATATTTACTCTTAACTTTCTTCTTTCACACACTTTACCAAACTCAGTCACCAGCTTCTGCAGTTTCTCACATGAATCAGCCACCAGCGCTGTATCATCAGCGAACAACAACTGACTCACTTCCCAAGCTCCCTCATCCCCAACAGACTTCATCCTTGCCCCTCTTTCCAAAACTCTTGCATTCACCTCCCTAACAACCCCATCCATAAACAAATTAAACAAACATGGAGACATCACACACCCCTGCCGCAAACCTACATTCACTGAGAACCAATCACTTTCCTCTCTTCCTACACGTACACATGCCTTACATCCTCGATAAAAACTTTTCACTGCTTCTAACAACTTTCCTCCCACACCATATATTCTTAATACCTTCCACAGAGCATCTCTATCAACTCTATCATATGCCTTCTCCAGATCAATAAATGCTACATACAAATCCATTTGCTTTTCTAAGTATTTCTCACATACATTCTTCAAAGCAAACACCTGATCCACACATCCTCTACCACTTCTGAAACCACACTGCTCTTCCCCAATCTGATGCTCTGTACATGCCTTCACCCTCTCAATCAATTGACAGGCGTGCGAAAGAGAGACTTTTGGATGTTAATGTGCTGAGAGGTGCAACTGGAGGGATGTCTGATCATTATCTTGTGGAGGCTAAGGTGAAGATTTATATGGGTTCTCAGAAAAGAAGAGTGAATGTTGGGGTGAAGAGGGTGGTGAGAGTAAGTGAGCTTGAGAAGGAGACCTGTGTGAAGAAGTACCAGGAGAGACTGAGTACAGAATTGAAAAAGGTGAGAACAATGGAAGCAAGGGGAGTGGGGGAGGAATGGGATGTATTTAGGGAATCAGTGATGGATTGCGCAAAAGATGCTTGTTGCATGAGAAGAGTGGGAGTTGGGTTGATTAGAAAGGGTAGTGAGTGGTGGGATGAAGAAGTAAGAGTATTAGTGAAAGAGAAGAGAGAGGCATTTGGACGATTTTTGCAGGGAAAAAATGCAATTGAGTGGAAGATGTATAAAAGAAATAGACAGGAGGTCAAGAGAAAGGTGCAAGAGGTGAAAAAAAGGGCAAATGAGAGTTGGGGTGAGAGAGTATCATTAAATTTTAGGGAGAATAAAAAGATGTTCTGGAAGGAGGTAAATAAAGTGCGTAAGACAAGGAAGCAAATGGGAACTTCAGTGAAGGGCGCAAATGGGGAGGTGATAACAAGTAGTGGTGATGTGAGAAGGAGATGGAGTGAGTATTTTGAAGGTTTGTTGAATGTGTTTGATGATAGAGTGGCAGATATAGGGTGTTTTGGTCGAGGTGGTGTGCAAAGTGAGAGGGTTAGGGAAAATGATTTGGTAAACAGAGAAGAGGTAGTGAAAGCTTTGCGGAAGATGAAAGCCGGCAAGAGAGCAGGTTTGGATGGTATTGCAGTGGAATTTATTAAAAAATGGGGTGACTGTATTGTTGACTGGTTGGTAAGGTTATTCAATGTATGTAGGACTCATGGTGAGGTGCCTGAGGATTGGCGGAATGCGTGCATAGTGCCATTGTACAAAGGTAAAGGGGATAAGAGTGAGTGCTCAAATTACAGAGGTATAAGTTTGTTGAGTATTCCTGGTAAATTATGTATATATATATATATATATATATATATATATATATATATATATATATATATATATATATATATATATATATATATATATATATATATATATATATATATATATATATTCCCTAGGGATAGGGGAGAAAGAATACTTCCCACATATTCCCTGCGTGTCGTAGAAGGCGACTAAAAGGGAAGGGAGCGGGGGGCTGCAAATCCTCCCCTCTCTTTTTCTTTTTAATTTTCCAAAAGAAGGAACAGAGGAGAGGGCCAGGTGAGGATATTCCCTCAAGGGCCCAGTCCTCTGTTCTTAACGCTACCTCGCTATCGCGGGAAATGGCGAATAGTACGAAAAAAAAGAAATATATATACATATATATATATATATATATATATATATATATATATATATATATATATATATATATATATTTTTTTTTTTTGTATATATATATACATATATATATACATATATATATATACATGTATATATATATATATATATATATATATATATATATATATATATATATATATATATATATATATATATATATATATATATATATATATATATATATATATATATATATATATATATATATATATATATATATATATATATATATATATATATATATATATATATATATATATATATATATATATATATATATATATATATATATATATATATTTTTTTTTTTTTTTTTTTGCTTTGTCGCTGTCTCCCGAGTTTGCGAGGTAGCGCAAGGAAACAGACTAAATAGATGGCCCAAGCCACCCCCATACACATGCATTGAATCAATCCACTGACAGCACGTCAACCCCGGTATACCACATCGCTCTAATTCCCTCTATTCTTTGCCCTCCTTTCACCCTCCTTCATGTTCAGGCCCCGATCACACATAATCTTTTTCACTCCATCTTTCCACCTCCAATTCGGTCTCCCTCTTCTCCTCGTTCCCTCCACCTCCGACACATATATCCTTTTGGTCAATCTTTCCTCACTCATTCTCTCCATGTGACCAAACCATTTCAAAACACCCTCTTCTGCTCTCTCAACCACGCTCTTTTTATTTCCACACATCTCTCTTACCCTTACGTTACTTACTCGATCAAACCACCTCACACTACACATTGTCCTCAAACATCTCATTTCCAGCACATCCATCCTCCTGCGCGCAACTCTATCCATAGTCCACGCCTCGCAACCATACAACATTGTTGGAACCACTATTCCTTCAAACATACCCATTTCTCCTTTCCGAGATAATGTTCTCGACTTCCACACATTCTTCAAGGCTCCCAGAAATTTTCGCCCCCTCCCCCACCCTATGATCCACTTCCGCTTCCATGGTTCCATCCGCTGCCAGATCCACTTCCAGATATCTAAAACACTTCACTTCCTCCAGTTTTTCTCCATTCAAACTCACCTCCCAATTGAATTGACCCTCAACCCTACTGTACCTAATAACCTTGCTCTTATTCACATTTACTCTTAACTTTCTTCATTCACACACTTTACCAAACTCAGTCACCAGCTTCTGCAGTTTCTCACATGAATCAGCCACCAGCGCTGTATGATCAGCGAACAACAACTGACTCACTTCCCAAGCTCTCTCATCCCCAACAGACTTCATACTTGCCCCTCTTTCTAAAGCTCTTGCATTCACCTCCCTAACAATATATATATATATATATATACATATATATATATATATATCTTTCTTTCTTTTCTTTCAAACTATTCGCCATTTCCCGCATTAGCGAGGTAGCATTAAGAACAGAGGACTGGGCCTCTGAGGGAATACCCTCACCTGGCCCAATTCTCTGTTCCTTCTTTTGGAAAATTGAAAAAAAAAAAAAAACCGAGAGGGGAGGATTTCCAGCCCCCCCGCTCCCTCCCCTTTAAGTCGCCTTCTACGACACGCAGGGAATACGTGGGAAGTATTCTTAATCCCCTATCCCCAGGGATATATATATATATATATATATATATATATATATATATATATATATATATATATATATATATATATATATATATATATATATATATAACGCTACCTCGCTATCGCGGGAAATGGCGAATAGTATGAAAAAAAAAAAAAAAAAAAAAATATATATATATATATATATATATATATATATATATATATATATATATATATATATATATATATATATATATATATATATATATATATATATATATATATATATATGTATATATCTATATATATATATATATATATATATATATATATATATATATATATATATATATATATATATATATATATATATATATATGTATATATATATATATATATATATATATATATATATATATATATATATATATATATATATATATATATATATATATATATATATATATATATATATATATATATATATATATATATATATAGCGTGGGCTGGAAATCCTCCCCTCTCTCTTTTTTTTTTTAATTTTCCAAAAGAAGGAACAGTAGGAGGGCCAGGTGAGGATATTCCCTCAAGGGCCCAGTCCTCTGTTCTTAACGCTACCTTGCTATCGCGGGAAATGGCGAATAGTATGAAAAAAAAGAAATATAATATATATATATATATATATATATATATATATATATATATATATATATATATATATATATATATATATATATATATATATATATATACATATGTATATATATATATATACATATATATATATATATATATATATATATATATATATATATATATATATATATATATATATATATATATATATATATATATATATATTATATTTATTTATTTTATTATACTTTGTCGCTGTCTCCCGCGTTTGCGAGGTAGCGCAAGGAAAGAGACGAAAGAAATGGCCCAACCCCCTCCCCCTATACACATGTATATACATACGTCCACACACGCAAATATACATACCTACACAGCTTTCCATGGTTTACCCCAGACGCTTCACATGCCTTGATTCAATGCACTGACAGCATGTTAACCCCGGTATACCACATCGCTCCAATTCACTCTATTCCTTGCCCTCCTTTCACCCTCCTGCATGTTCAGGCCCCGATCACACAAAATCTTTTTCACTCCATCTTTCCACCTCCAATTTGGTCTCCCTCTTCTTCTCGTTCCCTCCACCTCTGACACATATATCCTCTTGGTCAATCTTTCCTCACTCATTCTCTCCATGTGCCCAAACCACTTCAAAACACCCTCTTCTGCTCTCTCAACCACGCTCTTTTTATTTCCACACATCTCACTTACCCTTACGTTACTCACTCGATCAAACCACCTCACACCACACATTGTCCTCAAACATCTCATTTCCAGCACATCCATCCTCCTGCGCACAACTCTATCCATAGCCCACGCCTCGCAACCATACAACATTATTGGAACCACTATTCCTTCAAACATACCTATTTTTGTTTTCCGAGATAATGTTCTCGACTTCCACACATTCTTCAAGGCCCCCAGAATTTTCGCCCCCTCCCCCCAACCTATGATCCACTTCCGCTTCCACCTCCCGCTCTTCTCATGCCACAGAGCATGTACAGAGCATCAGATTGGGGAAGAGCAGTGTGGTTTCAGAAGTGGTAGAGGATGTGTGGATCAGGTGTTTGCTTTGAAGAATGTATATGAGAAATACTTAGAAAAGCAAATGGACTTGTATGTAGCATTTATGGATCTGGAGAAGGCATATGATAGAGTTGATAGAGATGCTCTGTGGAAGGTATTAAGAATATATGGTGTGGGAGGAAAGTTGTTAGAAGCAGTGAAAAGTTTTTATCGAGGATGTAAGGCATGTGTACGTGTAGGAAGAGAGGAAAGTGATTGGTTCTCAGTGAATGTAGGTTTGCGGTAGGGGTGTGTGATGTCTCCATGGTTGTTTAATTTGTTTATGGATGGGGTTGTTAGTGAAGTAAATGCAAGAGTTTTGGAAAGAGGGGCAAGTATGAAGTCTGTTGGATTGGAATTGGAGCACATGAGATGTCATTGTGTTGAGTGTTGTCTGTGTTATATTCAGCTGTTGCGTCAGTCATGAAGGACTTAAACCTATTGTCATCCAATCTGAAACCTTAAAGATGCCTCTTTTAGTCATGTCACAGACACATACTTTACTCCTGCACTAAATCAAAATAGGAATTTTTGTATAGCATTTGGTATGATATCGTAATCTAATCAGAGTACGTTTTAAGTCCGGATAAATGACCTAAGTTAAAACCCCATGAATAACGACACACCCTGGAGGGTACCCAAAGGCAGGTGGACGAACAGCAGAGCAACAGGAAGTAAGAGACGTCGTTGCAGAGACAACGGGAAGTAAGAGACGTTGGTGCAGAGACAACGAGTTTGTTACTGCTTGCCTTCCAGCAGATGCAAGCATCCAATCCGCATCTCCAGTATAGAAACATTTTCTCTAAATAAATAGGTTGAAATAACAAAGTGTGCTTTAACAATATTCCTAGCAACAAAGAATTTTGAGTTACATTAGTTTCTTTTGGCACACTGCCCGTGCCGCTTCAGCTAACATAAAAAATAAAATTGGTAATGATAACCTGAGCTAAGCTAAAGCTGGAAACGAATGACTCAACACCAAAATCGCATGAACATTTATGACAAAACTAGGACCCTTAAGACTGCAAAAATACTAAAGTATGGTATAGGAAATCTTAAGGGAAGAAATGTAATCATTAACAGGAGTCTTCTTCAAAAATCCACGGATATAAGGAAGCACCAGTTACCAAAAATATAAGAGGCTAGATCAGAGAGAGTGACTGAATGTTTTCCCTGTCTGCCTCTCGTAGATGTGGAGCTTAGGGAAGGTCATACCACATCGTAACAACATCAGCCTATTGTGAAACTAATCCTCAGTGGCCAACTATGGGTAGCCTCCCTGTATATATTCTACGGGTGATAGGTGTCGTCGACAACGGGTCTTCGATTTACGAGAGCCAGATGCTATGTCATCCATGTTACAATCCCTACATTGCACGTACTTCCCTCCACATCCTATACACTCTCACTGCTAGTACACCTGCCAGTAACATACTGTAAAGCATTCCAGGTGATTGAACGATGGAAAATCTTGTTTCGCTTAATCCATCTACAGTCGCTTTCACGTTTTTCATGTAGTGAACGAAACAGGTACAATAGATGTATTTTTAAATGATACTGAATCTAATCCTGATGATTTTCTGTTTCCCGCACCAGTTTTTGCAAACAGAGAAAAATCGCTTCTTTCTAACCAAAATGTAATGCTACTTATTGCCCCTATCTTTTTGAATATGTTAGTGAGACACCTTTCAGTAATCCAGTAAATGTGTTACATATGATGCTCTAACAACTGAATATAATACTCTAGTCTTATCTGTAGCTTTATGGAAAGAATTATTATAAATAAAGATCTTTCTATGTAATTAGCTCTTCCACCACTGATATCACAGGAGTATGTGAAACAATACCGATACAAATATAGATAACTATACTTGATGGGTAGTATTGACAAGAATAACAACAGAGGGTGTATTATGTGCAAACATGCGTAACCTGGTACGACTCTGTCGGTAAACTGGTCCTATACACAGGATACTTAGTAATTACGTCTGTTTTGGGAAGCAATATTCACATAGGTATAGTGATACTGTTAATATAGGGCGGAAAACCTTTTTCTTTTTGGAGTCTCTGGTTCACATTCCGGATATCTTTTTAAAACAAAAAATTGAAAACGTAAACTGCGGGGAGTTTAGCTAAAGTTTATGAAAAGATAACTTAATATGAAAACATTATATATGTCAGGTATTCTACCCCAACGGCATAAAAACTAACGCAAGTAACAACAAGACAACTACAATTTTACTAATGCATTAGATTTCATATGAATCAGTTACTGTTGAATCAGTACTACTAATGTAATCAGTTAAGAGTAATATCAGTTGCCTATTCCATGTGATGTTCACTGCCATTCTAAAAAATGAGTTAGAGATTTTCACAAATAATCTTTGATTTTTTACAGTGACGGATGGAGTAACAGAAATGCCTGATAAAGAAAATCTGAATGTAAAGTTGGCTACCTGTGGTTGTATCAACAATGAAATATATCTCAGAAAAAATATTTATAATATTATTATAATGTTAATGATAAAATAATCCTCCTCTCGTTATTGACAAAATAAGCCTCGAAAAGGGAATAATATATAGCTTGTATAAGTACTCTAGAGACCTTTAATTGAAGGAAAATAAGTCACAATTTTCCATATGATTAAGTAGGCAAACCATATATCACTGCAAACTATCCAGTAGTGTATTGCTAAAAAATCTTACCATTTTGGAACGCAAAAATGGAAAAAAAATGGATCTATGTCTATTTTAGAAATACTATGAAAACTTTACAGAGTATTGTAAATTTCCATTAACACAGTGTGCTCAAGGCTTACATTTGGCTCGATCTTGCCACTGGGGTGTATGAATGGTGTGACCTACCAGTTCTCCCATTCTGGCCTCGCAACCTGATATCCTTACTCTACCCCGCAATGTTGCTTCACTTTCCCTATACTGAAGGAAATACTTGTGTTTCTGCCCCCGAGAGCTGGATGATTGCCTGCCGCCACCACTAGCTTAATTTCGTATCTATGTGCATACCTCTGCATCACATAACTGCTGTGTCGATGTTGGTAGCTGAAGGGCATATCAATGTGAAATTTGTTTCTTTCCTTACAGCTACAAAGTTTAGAACACCCTACCACATTCATGTATCTCACACTTACAACTATATGTCCGTCGGCATAAAAGGTGACCTTCAACTTCATCCAGATATTCTTAGATTTTTCTCCTCATCCCTTAATACTACCTGTCAATAACCCTTTTCAATATGAAGTCGAAGTGGGCTTTCGTTTGAAACGTAAGGGTAAGAGAGATGTGTGGAAATAAAAAGAGCGTGGTTGAGAGAGCAGAAGAGGGTGTTTTAAAATGGTTTGGGCACATGGAGAGAATGAGTGAGGAAAGATTGACCAAGAGGAATATGTGTCGGAGGTGGAGAGGAACGAGGAGAAGAGAGAGACCAAATTGGAGGTGGAAAAGATGGAGTGAAAAGATTTTGTGTGATCGGGGCCTGAACATGCAGGAGGGTGAAAGGAGGGCAAGGAATAGAGTGAATTGGCGAGCGATGTGGTATACAGGGGTTGACGTGCTGTCAGTGGATTGAATCAAGGCATGTGAAGCGTCTGGGAAAAACCATGGAAGCTGTGTAGGTATGTTATATTTGCGTGTGTGGACGTGTGTATGTACATGTGTATGGGGGGGGGGGGGTTGGGCCATTTCTTTCGTCTGTTTCCTTGCGCTACCTCGAAAAATGCGGGGGGACAGCGACAAAGTATAAAAAAAAAAAAAAAAAAAAAAAATATATATATATATATATATATATATATATATATATATATATATATATATATATATATATATATATATATATATATATATATATATATATATGTAACTAGAGACAGGGGAGAAAGAATACTTCCCGCGCACTCCTCACGTGTCGCAGAAGGCGACTAAAGGGGACGGAGCGGTGGGCTGGACACCCTCCCCTCCTTGTATTTTAACTTTCTAAAAGGGGAAACATAAGAAGGAGTCATGCGGGGAGTGCTCTTCCTCCTCGAAGGCTCAGACTGGGGTGTCTAAATGTGTGTGGATGTAACCAAGATGAGAAAAAAGGAGAGATAGTTAGTATGTTTGAGGAAAGGAACCTGATGTTTTGGCTCTGAGTGAAACGAAGCTCAAGGGTAAAGAGGAAGAGAGGTTTGGCAATGTCTTGGGAGTAAAGTCAGGGGTTAGTGAGAGGACAAGAGCAAGGGAAAGAGTAGCACTACTCCTTAAACAGGAGTGGTGGGAGTATGTCATAGAGTGTAAGAAAATAAACTCTAGATTGATATGGGTAAAACTGAAAGTGGATAGAGAGAGATGGGTGATTATTGGTGCATATGCACCTGGGCATGAGAAGAAAGATCATGAGATGCAAGTGTTTTTGGAGCAACTGAGTGAGTATGTTAGTAGTTTTGATGCACGAGACCGGGTTATAGTGATGGGTGATTTGAATGCAAAGGTGAGTATTTTGGCAGTTGAGGGAATAATTGGTGTGCATGGGGTATTAAGTGTTGTAAATGGGAATGTTGAAGAGCTTGTAGATTTATGTACTTAAAAGGGACTGGTGATTGGAAATACCTGGTTCAAAAAGTGAGATATACATAAATATACGTACGTAAGTAGGAGAGATGGTCAGACACCGTTATTGGACTACGGGTTAATTGATAGGCGCGCGAAAGAGAGACTTTTGGATGTTACTGTGCTGAGAGGTACAACTGGAGGGATATCTGGTCATTATTCCGTGAAGGCGAAGGGGAAGATTTGTAGAGGTTTTCAGAAAAGAGGAGAGAATGTTGGGCTGAAAAGGGTGGTGAGAGTAAGTGAGCTTGGGAAGGAGACGTGTGAGAGGAAGTACCAGGAGACCCTGAGAAGAGAATAGAAATATGTGAGAACAAAGGAAGTAAGGGGAGTAGGGGAGGAATGGGAGGTATTCAGGGAAGCAGTGATGGCTTGCGCAAAAGATGCTTGTGGCATGAGAAGCGTGGGAGGTGGGCAGGTTACAAAGGGTAGTTAGTGGTGGGATTAAGAAATGAGATTATTAGTGAAAGAGAAGAGAGAGACATTTGGACGATTTTTGCAGGGAAATAATGTAAATGACTGGGGTATGTATAAAAGAAAGAGGCAGGAGGTCACGAGAAAGGTGAAAGAGGTTAAAAAGAGGGCAAATGAGAGTTGGGGTCAGAGAGTATCATTAATTTTTCGGGAGAATAAAAAGATGTTTTGGAAGTAGGTAAAGTGCATAAGACAAGGGAACAAATGGGAACTTCAGTAGAGGGGCTAATAGGGAGGTAATAACAAGTAGTGGTGATGTGAGAAGGAGATGGAGTGAGTATTCTGAAGGTTTGTTGAATGTGTTTGATGGTAGAGGGGCAGATATAGGGTGTTTTGGTCGAGGTGGTGTGCAAAGTGAGAGGGTTAGGGAAAATGATTTGTTAAACAGAGGAAAGGTAGTAAAAGCTCTGAGGAAGATTAAAGCCGGCAAGGCACCGGGTTAGAATGGTATTGCATTACAATTTATTAATAAAGGGGGTGACTGTATTGTTGACTGGTTGGTAAGGTTATTTAATGTATGTATGACTCATGGTGAGGTGCCTGAGGAATAGCGGAATGCCCGCAGAGTGCCACTGTACAAAGGCAAAGGGGATAAAAGTCGATGCTTTACTTGCAGAGGTATAAATTTGTTGAGTATTCCTGGAAAATTATATGGGAGGGTATTGATTGAAAGGGTGAGGGCATGTACAGACCATCAGATTGAGAAAGATCAGTGTGGTTTCAGAAGTGGTAGAGGATGTCTGGATCAGGTGTTTGCTTTGAAGAATGTATATGAGAAATACTTAGAAAAGCAAATGGATTTGTATGAAGCATTTATGGATCTGGAGAAGGCATACCATAGAGTTGATAGAGATGCTCTGTGGAAGGTATCAAGAATATATGGTGTGGGAGGCAAGTTGTTAGAAGCAGTGAAAAGTTTTTATCGAGGATGTAAGGCATGTGTACGTGTAGGAAGAGACGAAAGTGAATGGTCCTCAGTGAAAGTACGTTTGCGGCAAGGGTGTGTGATGTCTCCATGGTTGTTAAATTTGTTTATGGATGGTGTTGTTACGTAGGTGAATGCAAGAGTTTTGGAAAGAGGGGCATGTATGCAGTCTGTTGTGTATTAGAGAGCTTGGGAAGTGAGTCAGTTGTTGTTCGATGATGATACAGCGGTGGTGGATGATTCGTGTGAGAAACTGCAGAAGCTTGTGACTGAGTTTGGGAAAGTATGTGAAAGAAGAAAGTTGAGAGTTAGTGTGAATAAGAGGAAGGTTATTAGGTGCAGTAGGAGAAAAATGGAGAAGAATGAAGAATGGAGAAAAACTAGAAGTGAAATGTTTTATATATCTGGAAACATGGAAGCGGAAGTGAATCATAGGGTGGGGGAAGGGGTGAAAGTTCTGGGAGCATTGAAGAATGTGTGGAAGTCGAGAACATTATCTCGGAAAGCAAAAGTGGGTATGTTTGAAGGGATAGTGGTTCCAACAACGTTATATGGTTGCGAGGCGTGGGCTATGGATAGAGTTGTGCGGAGGAGGATGGATGTGCTGGAAATGAGATGTTTAAGGATGGTATGTGGTGTGAGGTGGTTTGATCGAGTAAGTAATGATAGGGTAAGAAAGATGTGTGCTAATAAAAAGAGTGTTGTTGAGAGACTAGAAGAGGGTGTTCTGAAATGGTTTGGTCACATGGAGAGTGTGAGTGAGAAAAAATTGACCAAGAGGATATATGTGTCAGAGGTGGCGAGATTGAGGAAAAGTGGGAGAACAAATTGGAGGTGGAAGGATGGAGTGAAAAAGATTTTGAGCGACCGGGGCCTGAACATGCAGGAGGGTGAAAGGCTTGCAAGGAATAGAGTGAATTGGAACGATTTGGTATAAAGGGGTCGACGTACTGTCAATTGATTGAACCAGGGCATGCGAAACATCTGGGGGTAAACCATGGAAAGTTCTGTGGGGCCTAGATGTGGAAAGCGAGCTGTGGTTTCGGTGCAATATTACATGACAGCTAGAGACTGAGTTTTAACGAATGTGGCCTTTATTGTCTTATTCAAGCTCTACCTCGCATACATGAGGGGGGAAGGTTTTGTTATTTCATTTGTTTCGGGTTGGCGATGGAAATGAATAAAGGCAGATAGTATGAAATATGTACATGTGTATATATTTATATATCTATGTGTGTATATATATATGTATATGTTGAGATGTATAGGTATGTATATTTGCGTGTGTGGACGTTAACGAATATACATGTGTATGTGGGTGGGTTGGGCCATTCTTTCGTCTATTTCCTTGCGTTACCTCGCTAACGCGGGAGACAGCGAAAAAAGCAAAATACAGAAATAGATAAAAATAAATGAATTAATATATATATATATATATATATATATATATATATATATATATATATATATATATATATATATATATATATATATATATATATATATATATATATATATATATATATATATATATATATATATTTTTTTTTTTTCTTTTTGCTTTGTCGCTGTCTCCCGCGTTTGCGAGGTAGCGCAAGGAAACAGACGAAAGAAATAGCCCAACCCACCCCCATACACATGTATATATATACGTCCACACACGCAAATATACATACCTACACAGCTTTCCATGGTTTACCCCAGACGCTTCACATGCCTTGATTCAATCCACTGACAGCACGTCAACCCCGGTATACCACATCGCTCCAATTCACTCTATTCCTTGCCCTCCTTTCACCCTCCTGCATGTTCAGGCCCCGATCACACAAAATCTTTTTCACTCCATCTTTCCACCTCCAATTTGGTCTCCCTCTTCTCCTCGTTCCCTCCACCTCCGACACATATATCCTCTTGGTCAATATTTCCTCACTCATTCTCTCCATGTGACCAAACCATTTCAAAACACCCTCTTCTGCTCTCTCAACCACGCTCTTTTTATTTCCACACATCTCTCTTACCCTTACGTTACTTACTCATCAAACCACCTCACACCACACATTGTCCTCAAACATCTCATTTCCAGCACATCCATCCTCCTGCCCACAACTCTATCCATAGTCCATGCCTCGCAAACATACAACATTGCTGGAACCACTATTCCTTCAAACATACCCATTTTTGCTTTCCGAGATAATGTTCTCGACTTCCACACATTCTTCAAGGCTCCCAGAATTTTCACCCCCTCCCCCACCCTATGATTCACTTCCGCTTCCATGTTTCCATCCGCTGCCAGATCCACTCCCAGATATCTAAAACACTTCACTTCCTCCAGTTTTTCTCCAATCAAACTCACCTCCCAATTGACTTGACACTCAACCCTACTGTACCTAATAACCTTGCTCTTATTCATATTTACTCTTAACTTTCTTCTTTCACACACTTTACCAAACTCAGTCACCAGCTTCTGCAGTTTCTCACATGAATCAGCCACCAGCGCTGTATCATCAGCGAACAACAACTGACTCACTTCCCAAGCTCCCTCATCCCCAACAGACTTCATCCTTGCCCCTCTTTCCAAAACTCTTGCATTCACCTCCCTAACAACCCCATCCATAAACAAATTAAACAAACATGGAGACATCACACACCCCTGCCGCAAACCTACATTCACTGAGAACCAATCACTTTCCTCTCTTCCTACACGTACACATGCCTTACATCCTCGATAAAAACTTTTCACTGCTTCTAACAACTTTCCTCCCACACCATATATTCTTAATACCTTCCACAGAGCATCTCTATCAACTCTATCATATGCCTTCTCCAGATCCATAAATGCTACATACAAATCCATTTGCTTTTCTAAGTATTTCTCACATACATTCTTCAAAGCAAACACCTGATCCACACATCCTCTACCACTTCTGAAACCACACTGCTCTTCCCCAATCTGATGCTCTGTACATGCCTTCACCCTCTCAATCAATTGACAGGCGTGCGAAAGAGAGACTTTTGGATGTTAATGTGCTGAGAGGTGCAACTGGAGGGATGTCTGATCATTATCTTGTGGAGGCTAAGGTGAAGATTTATATGGGTTCTCAGAAAAGAAGAGTGAATGTTGGGGTGAAGAGTGTGGTGAGAGTAAGTGAGCTTGAGAAGGAGACCTGTGTGAAGAAGTACCAGGAGAGACTGAGTACAGAATTGAAAAAGGTGAGAACAATGGAAGCAAGGGGAGTGGGGGAGGAATGGGATGTATTTAGGGAATCAGTGATGGATTGCGCAAAAGATGCTTGTTGCATGAGAAGAGTGGGAGTTGGGTTGATTAGAAAGGGTAGTGAGTGGTGGGATGAAGAAGTAAGAGTATTAGTGAAAGAGAAGAGAGAGGCATTTGGACGATTTTTGCAGGGAAAAAATGCAATTGAGTGGGAGATGTATAAAAGAAATAGACAGGAGGTCAAGAGAAAGGTGCAAGAGGTGAAAAAAAGGGCAAATGAGAGTTGGGGTGAGAGAGTATCATTAAATTTTAGGGAGAATAAAAAGATGTTCTGGAAGGAGGTAAATAAAGTGCGTAAGACAAGGAAGCAAATGGGAACTTCAGTGAAGGGCGCAAATGGGGAGGTGATAACAAGTAGTGGTGATGTGAGAAGGAGATGGAGTGAGTATTTTGAAGGTTTGTTGAATGTGTTTCATGATAGAGTGGCAGATATAGGGTGTTTTGGTCGAGGTGGTGTGCAAAGTGAGAGGGTTAGGGAAAATGATTTGGTAAACAGAGAAGAGGTAGTGAAAGCTTTGCGGAAGATGAAAGCCGGCAAGAGAGCAGGTTTGGATGGTATTGCAGTGGAATTTATTAAAAAATGGGGTGACTGTATTGTTGACTGGTTGGTAAGGTTATTCAATGTATGTAGGACTCATGGTGAGGTGCCTGAGGATTGGCGGAATGCGTGCATAGTGCCATTGTACAAAGGTAAAGGGGATAAGAGTGAGTGCTCAAATTACAGAGGTATAAGTTTGTTGAGTATTCCTGGTAAATTATATATATATATATATATATATATATATATATATATATATATATATATATATATATATATATATATATATATATATATATATATATATATATATATATATATATATATATATATATATATATATATATATATATATATATATTCCCTAGGGATAGGGGAGAAAGAATACTTCCCACATATTCCCTGCGTGTCGTAGAAGGCGACTAAAAGGGAAGGGAGCGGGGGGCTGCAAATCCTCCCCTCTCTTTTTCTTTTTAATTTTCCAAAAGAAGGAACAGAGGAGAGGGCCAGGTGAGGATATTCCCTCAAGGGCCCAGTCCTCTGTTCTGAACGCTACCTCGCTATCGCGGGAAATGGCGAATAGTACGAAAAAAAAGATATATATATATATATATATATATATATATATATATATATATATATATATATATATGTATATATATATATATATATATATATATATATATATATATATATATATATATATATATATATATATATATATATATATATATTTTATATATATATATATATATATATATATATATATATATATATATATATATATATATATACATATATATATATATATATATATATATATATATATATATATATATATATATATATATATATATATATATATATATATTTATATATTTTTTTTTTTTTTTTTTTTGCTTTGTCGCT
>NC_092227.1:33725260-33740260 GCF_036320965.1 Panulirus ornatus | reverse complement strand
TTATAAAAAACTTTTCACTGCTTCTAACAACTTGCCTCCTACACCATATATTCTTAATACCTTCCACAGTGCATCTCTATCAACTCTATCATATGCCTTCTCCAGATCCAAAAATGCTACATACAAATCCATTTGCTTCTGTAAGTATTTCTCAAATACATTCTTCAAAGCAAACACCTGATCCACACATCCTCTACCACTTCTGAAACCACACTGGTCTTCCATAATATGATGCTCTGTACATGCCTTCACCCTTTCAATCATTACCCTCCCATATAATTTATCAGGAATACTCAACAAACTTATACCTCAGTAATTTGAGCACTCACTCTTATCCCCTTTGCCTTTGTACAATGGCACTATGCACGCATTCCGCCAATCCTCAGGAACCTCACAATGAGTCATACATACATTAGACAACCTTACCAACCAATAAACAATACAGTCACCCCCTTTTTAAATAAATTACACTGAAATAACATCCAAACCTGCTGCCTTACCGGCTTTCATCTTCCGCAAAGCTTTTGCTACCTCCTCTCTGTTTACCAAATCATTTTCCCTAACCCTCTCTCTTTGCACACCACCTCGACCAAAACACCCAATATCTGCCACTCTATCATCAAACATATTCAACAAACCTTCAAAATACTCACTCCATCTCCTTCTCACATCACCACTACTTGTTACCACCTCTTTATTTGCGCGCTTCACTGAAGTTCCCATTTGCTCCCTTGCCTTACGCACTTTATTTACCTCCTTCCAGAGCATCTTTTTATTCTCCCTAATATTTAATGATACTCTCTCACCACAACTCTCATTTGCCCTCTTTTTCACCTCTTGCACCTTTCTCTTTACCTACTGTTTCTTTCTTTTATACATCTCTCATTCAATTGCATTTTTCCCCTGCAAAAATAGTCCAAATGCCTCTCTCTTCTCTTTCACTAATAATCTTACTCCTTCATCCCACCACTCACTACCCTTTCTAATCAACCCTCCTCCCAGCCTTCTGATGCCACAAGCATCATTTGCGCAATCCATCACTGATTCCCTAAATACATCCCATTCCTCTGCCACTCCCCTTACTTCCAATGTTCTCACCTTTTTCCATTCTGTACTCAGTCTCTCCTGGTACTTCCTCACACAAGTCTGCTTTCCAAGCTCACTTACTCTCACTACCCTCTTCATCCCAACATTTACTCTTCTTTTCTGAGAACCCATAAAAACCTTCACCTTAGCCTCCACAAGATAATGATCAGACATCCCTCCAGTTGCACCTCTCAGCACATTAACATCCAAAAGTTTCTCTTTCGCACGCCTGTCAATTAACACGCAATCCAATTACGCTCTCTGGCCATCTCTCCTACTTACATACGTATACTTATGTATATCTCGCTTTTTAAACCAGGTATTCCCAATTAATATATTTATATATATATATATATATATATATATATATATATATATATATATATATATATATATATATATATATATATATATATATATATATATATATATATATATATATATATATATATATATATTGTATATATATATATATATTGTATATATATATATATATAATTAGGACGTGTGTATGTACATGTGTATGGGGGGGGTTGGGCCATTTCTTTCGTCTGTTTCCTTGCGCTACCTCGCAAACGCGGGAGACAGCGACAAAGTATAAAAAAAAAAAAATATATATATATATATATATATATATATATATATATATATATATATATATATATATATATATATATATATATATATATATATATATATGTTTAAGTTTTCTAAATTGTTTCTTACATTTTTCATATGTATATATATGTATGTGCGTGTGTGTGTATATGTGCGTATGTATGTGTATGTGTGTGTATGTGTATATGTATATATATATGTATATTATCCCTGGGGATAGGGGTGAAAGAATACTTCCCACGCATTCCTCGCGCGTCGTAGAAAGCGACTAGAGGGGACGGGAGCGGGGGGCCAGAAATCCTCCCCTCCTTGTATTAACTTTCTAAAATGGGAAACAGAAGAAGGAGTCACGCGGGGAGTGCTCATCCTCCTCGAACGCTCAGAGTGGGGTGCCTAAATGTGTGTGGATGTAACCAAGATGTGAAA
Organism: Panulirus ornatus; assembly: GCF_036320965.1. Taxonomy (NCBI): domain Eukaryota; kingdom Metazoa; phylum Arthropoda; class Malacostraca; order Decapoda; family Palinuridae; genus Panulirus; species Panulirus ornatus. Next base: position 33,738,130 of record NC_092227.1, on the reverse strand, counting down.
AAAGGAGAGATAGGTAGTATGTTTGAGGAAAGGAACCTGGATGTTTTGGCTCTGAGTGAAACGAAGCTCAAGGGTAAAGGGGAAGAGTGGTTTGGGAATGTCTTGGGAGTAAAGTCAGGGGTTAGTGAGAGGACAAGAGCAGGGGAAAGAGTAGCAATACTCCTGAAACAGGAGTTGTGGAAGTATTTGATAGAGTGTAAGAAAGTAAATTCTCGATTAATATGGGTAAACCTGAAAGGTGATGGAGAGAGGTGGGTGATTATTGGTGCATATGCACCTGGGCATGAGAAGAAAGATCAAGAGAGGCAAGTGTTTTGGGAGCAGCTGAATGAGTGTGTTAGTGGTTTTGATGCACGAGACCGGGTTATAGTGATGGGTGATTTGAATGCAAAGGTGAGTAATGTGGCAGTTGAGGGAATAATTGGTATACATGGGGTGTTCAGTGTTGTAAATGGAAATGGTGAAGAGCTTGTAGATTTATGTGCTGAAAAAGGACTGATGATTGGGAATACCTGGTTTAAAAAGCGAGATATAATAAGTATACTTATGTAAGTAGGAGAGATGGCCAGAGAGCGTTATTGGATTACGTGTTAATTGACAGGCGTGCGAAAGAGAGACTTTTGGATGTTAATGTGCTGAGAGGTGCAACTGGAGGGATGTCTGATCATTATCTTGTGGAGGCTAAGGTGAAGATGTGTATGGGTTTTCAGAAAAGAAGAGTGAATGTTGGGGTGAAGAGGGTGGTGAGAGTAAGTGAGCTTGAGAAGGAGACCTGTGTGAGGAAGTACCAGGAGAGACTGAGTACAGAATGGAAAAAGGTGAGAACAATGGAAGCAAGGGGAGTGGGGGAGGAATGGGATGTATTTAGGGAATCAGTGATGGATTGCGCAAAAGATGCTTGTGGCATGAGAAGAGTGGGAGGCTGGTTGAAAAGAAAGGGTAGTGAGTGGTGGGATGAAGAAGTAAGAGTATTAGTGAAAGAGAAGAGAGAGGCATTTGGACGATTTTTGCAGGGAAAAAATGCAATTGAGTGGGAGATGTATAAAAGAAAGAGACAGGAGGTCAAGAGAAAGGTGCAAGAGGTGAAAAAAAGGGCAAATGAGAGTTGGGGTGAGAGAGTATCATTAAATTTTAGGGAGAATAAAAAGATGTTCTGGAAGGAGGTAAATAAAGTGCGTAAGACAAGGGAGCAAATGGGAACTTCAGTGAAGGGCGCAAATGGGGAGGTGATAACACGTAGTGGAGATGTGAGAAGGAGATGGAGTGAGTATTTTGAAGGTTTGTTGAATGTGTTTGATGATAGAGTGGCAGATATAGGGTGTTTTGGTCGAGGTGGTGTGCAAAGTGAGAGGGTTAGGGAAAATGATTTGGTAAACAGAGAAGAGGTAGTAAAAGCTTTGCGGAAGATGAAAGCCGGCAAGGCAGCAGGTTTGGATGGTATTGCAGTGGAATTTATTAAAAAAGGGGGTGACTGTATTGTTGACTGGTTGGTAAGGTTATTTAATGTATGTATGACTCATGGTGAGGTGCCTGAGGATTGGCGGAATGCGTGCATAGTGCCATTGTACAAAGGCAAAGGGGATAAGAGTGAGTGCTCAAATTACAGAGGTATAAGTTTGTTGAGTATTCCTGGTAAATTATATGGGAGGGTATTGATTGAGAGGGTGAAGGCATGTACAGAGCATCAGATTGGGGAAGAGCAGTGTGGTTTCAGAAGTGGTAGAGGATGTGTGGATCAGGTGTTTGCTTTGAAGAATGTATGTGAGAAATACTTAGAAAAGCAAATGGATTTGTATGTAGCATTTATGGATCTGGAGAAGGCATATGATAGAGTTGATAGAGATGCTCTGTGGAAGGTATTAAGAATATATGGTGTGGGAGGAAAGTTGTTAGAAGCAGTGAAAAGTTTTTATCGAGGATGTAAGGCATGTGTACGTGTAGGAAGAGAGGAAAGTGATTGGTTCTCAGTGAATGTAGGTTTGCGGCAGGGGTGTGTGATGTCTCCATGGTTGTTTAATTTGTTTATGGATGGGGTTGTTAGGGAGGTAAATGCAAGAGTTTTGGAAAGAGGGGCAAGTATGAAGTCTGTTGGGGATGAGAGAGCTTGGGAAGTGAGTCAGTTGTTGTTCGCTGATGATACAGCGCTGGTGGCTGATTCATGTGAGAAACTGCAGAAGCTGGTGACTGAGTTTGGTAAAGTGTGTGGAAGAAGAAAGTTAAGAGTAAATGTGAATAAGAGCAAGGTTATTAGGTACAGTAGGGTTGAGGGTCAAGTCAATTGGGAGGTGAGTTTGAATGGAGAAAAACTGGAGGAAGTGAAGTGTTTTAGATATCTGGGAGTGGATCTGGCAGCGGATGGAACCATGGAAGCGGAAGTGGATCATAGGGTGGGGGAGGGGGCGAAAATTCTGGGGGCCTTGAAGAATGTGTGGAAGTCGAGAACATTATCTCGGAAAGCAAAAATGGGTATGTTTGAAGGAATAGTGGTTCCAACAATGTTGTATGGTTGCGAGGCGTGGGCTATGGATAGAGTTGTGCGCAGGAGGATGGATGTGCTGGAAATGAGATGTTTGAGGACAATGTGTGGTGTGAGGTGGTTTGATCGAGTGAGTAACGTAAGGGAAAGAGAGATGTGTGGAAATAAAAAGAGCGTGGTTGAGAGAGCAGAAGAGGGTGTTTTGAAGTGGTTTAGGGCACATGGAGAGAATGAGTGAGGAAAGATTGACCAAGAGGATATATGTGTCGGAGGTGGAGGGAACGAGGAGAAGAGGGAGACCAAATTGGAGGTGGAAAGATGGAGTGAAAAAGATTTTGTGTGATCGGGGCCTGAACATGCAGGAGGGTGAAAGGAGGGCAAGGAATAGAGTGAATTGGAGCGATGTGGTATACCGGGGTTGACGTGCTGTCAGTGGATTGAATCAACGGCATGTGAAGCGTCTGGGGTAAACCATGGAAAGCTGTGTAGGTATGTATATTTGCGTGTGTGGACGTATGTATATACATGTGTATGGGGGGGGTTAGGACCATTTCTTTCGTCTGTTTCCTTGCGCTACCTCGCAAACGCGGGAGACAGCGACAAAGTATAAAAAAAAAAAAAAAAATATATATATATATATATATATATATATATATATATATATATATATATATCTTTTTTTCTTTCAAACTATTCGCCATTTCCCGCATTAGCGAGGTAGCGTTAAGAACAGAGGACTGGGCCTTTGAGGGAATACCCTCACCTGGCCCAATTCTCTGTTCCTTCTATTGGAAAATTTAAAAAAAAAAACGAGAGGGGAGGATTTCCAGTCCCCCGCTCCCTCATATATATATATATATATATATATATATATATATATATATATATATATATATATATATATATATATATATATATATATATATATATATATATATATATATATGTATATACGTATATATATATATATATATATATATATATATATATATATATATATATATATATATATATATATATATATATATATATATATATATATATATATAAATTTTAGGGAGAATAAAAAGATGTTCTGGAAGGAGGTAAATAAAGTGCGTAAGACAAGGGAGCAAATGGGAACTTCAGTGAAGGGCGCAAATGGGGAGGTGATAACAAGTAGTGGTGATGTGAGAAGGAGATGGAGTGAGTACTTTGAAGGTTTGTTGAATGTGTTTGATGATAGAGTGGCAGATATAGGGTGTTTTGGTCGAGAGGGTGTGCAAAGTGAGAGGGTTAGGGAAAATGATTTGGTAAACAGAGAAGAGGTAGTAAAAGCTTTACGGAAGATGAAAGCCGGCAAGGCAGCAGGTTTGGATGGTATTGCAGTGGAATTTATTAAAAAAGGGGGTGACTGTATTGTTGACTGGTTGGTAAGGTTATTTAATGTATGTATGACTCACGGTGAGGTGCCTGAGGATTGGCGGAATGCGTGCATAGTGCCATTGTACAAAGGCAAAGGGATAAGAGTGAGTGCTCAAATTACAGAGGTATAAGTTTGTTGAGTATTCCTGGTAAATTATGTGGGAGGGTATTGATTGAGAGGGTTAAGGCATGTACAGAGCATCAGATTGGGGAAGAGCAGTGTGGTTTCAGAAGTGGTAGAGGATGTGTGGATCAGGTGTTTGCTTTGAAGAATGTATGTGAGAAATACTTAGAAAAGCAAATGGATTTGTATGTAGTATTTATGGATCTGGAGAAAGCATATGATAGAGTTGATAGAGATGCTCTGTGGAAGGTATTAAGAATATATGGTGTGGGAGGCAAGTTGTTAGAAGCAGTGAAAAGTTTTTATCCAGGATGTAAGGCATGTGTACGTGTAGGAAGAGAGGAAAGTGATTGGTTCTCAGTGAATGTAGGTTTGCGGCAGGGGTGTGTGATGTCTCCATGGTTGTTTAATTTGTTTATGGATGGGGTTGTTAGGGAGGTGAATGCAAGAGTTTTGGAAAGAGGGGCAAGGATGAAGTCTGTTGGTGATGAGAGAGCTTGGGAAGTGAGTCAGTTGTTGTTCGCTGATGATACAGCGCTGGTGGCTGATTCATGTGAGAAACTGCAGAAGCTGGTGACTGAGTTTGGTAAAATGTGTGAAAGAAGAAAGTTAAGAATAAATGTGAATAAGAGCAAGGTTATTAGGCACAGTAGGGTTGAGGGTCAAGTCAATTGGGAGGTGAGTTTGAATGGAGAAAAACTGGAGGAAGTGAAGTGTTTTAGATATCTGGGAGTGGATCTGTCAGCGGATGGAACCATGGAAGCGGAAGTGGATCATAGGGTGGGGGAGGGGGCGAAAATTTTGGGAGCCTTGAAAAATGTGTGGAAGTCGAGAACATTATCTCGGAAAGCAAAAATGGGTATGTTTGAGGGAATAGTGGTTCCAACAATGTTGTATGGTTGCGAGGCGTTGGCTATGGATAGAGATGTGCGCAGGAGGATGGATGTGCTGGAAATGAGATGTTTGAGGACAATGTGTGGTGTGAGGTGGTTTGATCGAGTAAGTAACGTAAGGGTGAGAGAGATGTGTGGAAATAAAAAGAGCGTGGTTGAGAGAGCAGAAGAGGGTGTTTTGAAATGGTTTGGGCACATGGAGAGAATGAGTGAGGAGAGATTGACCAAGAGGATATATGTGTCGGAGGTGGAGGGAACGAGGAGAAGAGGGAGACCAAATTGGAGGTGGAAAGATGGAGTGAAAAAGATTTTGTGTGATCGGGGCCTGAACATGCAGGAGGGTGAAAGGAGGGCAAGAAATAGAGTGAATTGGAGTCATGTGGTATACAGGGGTTGACGTGCTGTCAGTGGATTGAAGCAAGGCATGTGAAGCGTCTGGGGTAAACCATGGAAAGCTGTGTAGGTATGTATATTTGCGTGTGTGGACGAGTGTATGTACATGTGTATGGGGGGGGGGGGGGGTTGGGCCATTTCTTTCGTCTGTTTCCTTGCGCTACCTCGCAAACGCGGGAGACAGCGACAAAGTATAAAAAAAAAAAAAAAAAAAAAAAAATATATACATGGTCACATGGAGAGAATGAGTGAGGAAAGAATGAGATAGAGGATATATGCGTCTGAGGTGGAGGGAACGAGAAGTGGGAGACCAAATTTTAGGTGGATAGATGGAGTGAAAAAGGTTTTTAGTGATCAGGGCCTGAACATGCAGGAGGGTGAAGGGCGTGCAAGGAATAGAGTGAATTGGAACGATGTGGTATATCGGGGTCGACGTCCTGTCAATGGATTGAACCAGGGCATGTGAAGCGTCTGGGGTAAACCATGGAAAGTTGTGTGGGGCCTGGATGTGGAAAGGGAGCTGGGGTTTCGGTGCATTATTACATTACAGCTAGAGACTGAGTGTGAACGATTGGGGTCTTTGGTGTCTTTTCCTAGCGCTACCTCGCACATATGAGGCGGGAGGGGGTTGTTATTCCATGTGTGGCGGGGTGGCGATGGGAACAAATAAGGCAGACAGTATGAATTATGTACATGTGTATATATGTATATGTCTGTGTGTGTATATATATGTGTACATTGAGATGTATATGTATGTATATTTGCGTGTGTGGACGTGTATTTATATACATATGTATGTGGGCGGGTTGGGCCATTCTTTCGTCTGTTTTCTTGCGCTACCTCGATAACGCGGGAGACAGCGACAAAGCAAAATAGATAGGATATATATATATATATATATATATATATATATATATATATATATATATATATATATATATATATATATATATATATATAATATATATATATATATATTTATATATATATATATATATATATATATATATATATATATATATATATATATATATATATATATATATATATATATAAATATATATATATATATATATATATATATATATACATATATATATATATATATATATATATATATATATATATATATTTATATATGTGTACGTGTAGGAAGAGAGGAAAGTGATTGGTTCTCAGTGAATGTAGGTTTGCGGCAGGGGTGTGTGATGTCTCCATGGTTGTTTAATTTGTTTATGGATGGGGTTGTTAGGGAGGTAAATGCAAGAGTTTTGGAAAGAGGGGCAAGTATGAAGTCTGTTGGGGATGAGAGAGCTTGGGAAGTGAGTCAGTTGTTGTTCGCTGATGATACAGCGCTGGTGGCGGATTCATGTGAGAAACTGCAGAAGCTGGTGACGGAGTTTGGTAAAGTGTGTGGAAGAAGAAAGTTAAGAGTAAATGTCAATAAGAGTAAGGTTATTAGGTACAGTAGGGTTGAGGGTCAAGTCAATTGGGAGGTGAGTTTGAATGGTGAGAGGCTGGAGGAAGTGAAGTGTTTTAGATATCTGGGAGTGGATCTGTCAGCGGATGGAACCATGGAAGCGGAAGTGGATCATAGGGTGGGGGAGGGGGCGAAAATTTTGGGAGCCTTGAAAAATGTGTGGAAGTCGAGAACATTATCCCGGAAAGCAAAAATGGGTATGTTTGAAGGAATAGTAGTTCCAACAATGTTGTATGGTTGCGAGGCGTGGGCTATGGATAGAGTTGTGCGCAGGAGGATGGATGTGCTGGAAATGAGATGTTTGAGGACAATGTGTGGTGTGAGGTGGTTTGATCGAGTAAGTAACGTAAGGGTAAGAGAGATGTGTGGAAATAAAAAGAGCGTGGTTGAGAGAGCAGAAGAGGGTGTTTTGAAATGGTTTGGGCACATGGAGAGAATGAGTGAGGAAAGATTGACCAAGAGGATATATGTGTCGGAGGTGGAGGGAACGAGGAGAAGAGGGAGACCAAATTGGAGGTGGAAAGATGGAGTGAAAAGGATTTTGTGTGATCGGTGCCTGAACATGCAGGAGGGTGAAAGGAGGGCAAGGAATAGAGTGAATTGGAGCGATGTGGTATACAGGGGTTGACGTGCTGTCAGTGGATTGAATCAGGGCATGTGAAGCGTCTGGGGTAAACCATGGAAAGCTGTGTTGGTATGTATATTTGCGTGTGTGGACGTGTGTATGTACATGTGTATGGGGGGGGGTTGGGCCATTTCTTTCGTCTGTTTCCTTGCGCTACCTCGCAAACGCGGGAGACAGCGACAAAGTATAAAAAAAAAAAAAAAAAAAAAAAAAATTATATATATATATATATATAATATATATATATATATATATATATATATATATATATATATATATATATATATATATATATATATATATATATATATATATATATATATATATATAAATATATATATATATATTTATATATATATATATATATATATATATATATATATATATATAATATATATATATATATATATATATATATATATATATATATATATATATATATATATATATATATATATATATATATATATATATATATATATATATTTATATATATATATGCACAAGACCGGGTTATAGTGATGGGTGATTTGAATGCAAAGGTGATTAATATTGCAGTTGAGGGAATAATTGTTATGCATGGGGTGTTCAGTGTTGTAAATGGAAATGGTGAAGAGCTTGTAGATTTATGTGCTGAAAAAGGACTGGTGATTGGGAATTCGTGGCTTAGAAAGCGAGATAAACATAAGTAAACGTATCTAAGTAGGAGAGATGGCCAGAGAGCTTTATTGGAAGACGTGTTAATTGATAGGCGCGCGAAAAAGAGACTTTTGGATGTTAATGTGTTGAGAGGTGAAACTGGAGGTCTGTCTGATCATTATCTTGTGGAGGCGAAGGTGAAGATTTGTAGAGGTTTTCAGAAAAGAAGAGAGGATATTGGGCTGAAGAGAGTGGTGAGAGTAAGTGAGTTGGGGAAGGAGACTTGTGTGAGGAAGTACCAGGAGAGACTGAATATAGAATGGAAAAAGGTGAGAACAAAGGAGGTAAGGGGAGTGGGCAAGGAATGGGATGTATTTAGGGAAGCAGTGATGGCTTGCACAAAAGATGCTTGTGGCATGAGAAGAGTGGGAGGTGGGTTGATTAGAAAGGGTAATGAGTGGTGGGATGAAGAAGTAAGATTATTATTGAAAGAGAAGAAAGAGGTATTTGGACGATTTTTTGCAGGAAGAAAATGCAAATGAGTGGGAGATGTATAAAAGAGGGAGGGAGGACGTCAAGAGAAAGGTGCAAGAGGCGAAAAAGAGGGCAAATGAGAGTTGGGGTGAGAGAGTATCATTAAATTTTAGGGAGAATGAAAAGATCTTTTGGAAGGAGTTAATAAAGTGCGTAAGACAAGGGAGCAAATGGGAACTTCAGTGAAGGGGGCTAATGGAGAGATGATAACAAGTAGTGGTGATGTGAGGAGATGGAGTAAGTATTTTGAAGGTTTGTTGAATGTGTTTGATGATAGAGTCGCAGATATAGGGTGTTTTGGTTGAGTTGGTTTGCAAAGTGAGAGGGTGAGGAAAAATGATTTGGTAAACAGAGAAGTAGTGAAAGCTTTGCGAAAGATGAAAGGTCCGGCAAGGCAGCAGGCTTGGATGGTATTGCAGTGGAATTTATTGAAAAAGGGGGTGACTGTATTGTTGACTAGTTGGTAAGGTTATTTAATGTATCTATGATGATTCATGGTGAGGTGTCTGAGAATTGGCGGAATGCTTGCATAGGGCGATTATACAACGGCAAAGGGGATAAGAGTGAGTGCTCAAATTACAGAGGTATAAGTTTGTTGTACATTCCTGGTAAATTATATGGAAGGGTATTGATTGAGATGGTGAAGGCATGTACAGAGCATCAGACTGGGGAAGAGCAGTGTGGTTTTAGAAGTGGTAGAGGATGTGTTGATCAGGTGTTTGCTTTGAAGAATGGATGTGAGAAATACTTAGAAAAGCAAATGGATTTGTATGTATCATTTATGGATCTGGAGAAGGCATATGATAGAGTTGATAGAGATGCTCTGTGGAAGGTTTTGAAAATATATGGTGTGGGAGGCAAGTTGTTAGAAGCAGTGAAAAGTTTTTATCGAGGATGTAAGGCATGTGTACGTGTAAGGAGAGAGGAAAGTGATTGCTTCTCAGTGAATGTAGGTTTGCGTCAGGGGTGTATGATGTCTCCATGGTTGTTTAGATTGTTTATGGATGGGGGTTGTTAAGGAGTTTTAGAAAGCGTTTTAGGAAGGAGGGGCAAGTATGCAGTCTTTTGTGGATGAGATAGCTTGGGAAGTGAGTCAGTTCTTGTTCGATGATGATACAGCGGTGGATGCTGACTCGTTGGAGAAACTGCAGAAGCTGGTGACTGAGTTTGATAAAGTGTTTGAAAGAAGAAAGTTAAGAGTAAATATGAATAAGAGTAAGGTCATTAAGTAGAGTAGGGTTGAGGGTCAAGTCAATTGGGATTAAAGTTTGAATGGAGAATAAATGAACGAAGTAACGTGTTTTAGATATCTGGGAGTGCATCTGGCAGCGGATGGAACCATGGAAGCGGAAGTGAATCATAGGGTGGGTGAGGGGGCATAAATTCTGGGAGCCTTGAAGAATGTTTGGAAGTCAATAACATTATCTCGGAAAGCACAAATGGGTATGTTTGAAGGAATAGTGGTTCCAAGAATGTTGTATGGTTGCGAGGCGTGGGCTATGGATAGAGTTCTAAGCAAGAGGGTGGATGTACTGAAAATGAGATGTTTGAGGACAATATGTGGTGTGAGGTGGTTTGATCGAGTAAGTATTTTAAGGGTAAGAGAGTTGTGTGGAAATCAAAAAAAGTGGGGTTGAGAGAGCAGAAGAGGGTGTATTGAAATGGTTTGGTCACTTGGAAAGAATGAGTGTGGAAAGATTGACCAAGAGGATGTATGTGTCAGAGTTGGAGGGAAAGACGAGAAGTGGGAGACCAAATTGGAGGTGGAAAGATGGAGTGAAAAAGATTTTGAGTGATCAGGGCCTGAACATGTAGAAGGGTGAAAGGAGTGCAAGGAATATAGTGAATTGGAACGATGTGATATACCAGGGTCGACGTGCTGTCAATGGATTGAGCCAGTGCATGTTAAGCGTCTGGGGTAAACCATGGAAAGTTCTGTGGTATGGCAATGGGTAACCCTCTTTCACCTGTACTAAGTAATCGTTATATGGAATTTTTTGAAACAAAATTACTAAAGGATATCTTACCTTCTTATGCAATTTGGTTTAGGTATGAAGATGATGCTCTTTGTGTTTGGCCAACAAATGAAAATTTAGAAATATTTCTCCCTTTACTTAACAATTTAGTACCTTCCATCAAATTTACTGTAGAAAATGAAAATAATGGTATGTTACCATTTTTAGATTGCATGATTCATAGACAAGGAAACAAGTTTAAGTTTAGCATATACAGAAAACCCACCAATGTATGCTCATTTATCCATTATTACTCATCTCAACATGACAGAGTTAGATTATCATCATTTCAATCTATGTTCCTAAGGGCATTACGTATTTGCAGTCCACAGTATATTGATGATGAGTTTGAGAAGATATATTCCATTGGATCTAAGTTAAAGTACCCTAGATCTTTCATTTATAAATCCCTTAAGTTAGCAAAGAAATCATTTTATAGAGTTGAGCCCAAACCTCCCATTGACACCAAGAATCTTTTAGTTCTCCCTTTTAATAATAATTTCACTTTGCTTCCCATGATGCTTAAATCCTTTAATGTAAATGTTGCCTTTAGCAACAATAATACTATAAAGAATACCTTAATCAGGAATTCACCAGAAACTTCTCTTGGTTGCATCTATAAAGTTCCTTGTGGAAACTGTGATAAATTTTATGTTGGTCAGACTGGTAAGGATATTTTTGTTAGATTTAAGCAACAAAAATATGGTATAAGAACGGGACAAGAATCTAATGCCTTGTTTAATCATGTTAAAAACTATGATCATTGTATTGACTGGAGTAAAGCCATCTAAGTTGTTAACTCTAACTCTATTACTAAGTGAAATATCGTTGAATCTTCTATTATCAAATACACAAAGAATTATGATCTTAATATTAGTGATGGTCTGTACAAATTAGATAACTTTATTGTTGATAAGATTTGTAAAATTTTAAGTTTATGAACGCTCGTTGTATTTTTTGGACAATCACATTTTTACCAAATGGCGTCCTAGCTTCGTTTCTTCGATGTATATCAACTGATGTTATATTTCTCTCTTGTGTCTCCCCTGATGATGTGATTATTACACGAAAGTGCACTTGGGAACTTTTCGTGTTTCATTTTCCCCGTGGACTCATAGGAATATCTTGATCACGCGCAAAATTGTGATCCTTTCCAATATATATATATATATATATATATATATATATATATATATATATATATATATATATATATATATATATATATATATATATATATATATATATATATATATATATATATATATATATATGGGGGCCTTGAAGAATGTATGGAAGTCGAGAACATTATCTCGGAAAGCAAAAATGGGTATGTTTGAAGGAATAGTGGTTCCAACAATGTTGTATGGTTGCGAGGCGTGGGCTATGGATAGAGTTGTGCGCAGGAGGATGGATGTGCTGGAAATGAGATGTTTGAGGACAATGTGTGGTGTGAGGTGGTTTGATCGAGTGAGTAACGTAAGGGTAAGAGAGATGTGTGGAAATAAAAAGAGCGTGGTTGAGAGAGCAGAAGAGGGTGTTTTGAAGTGGTTTGGGCACATGGAGAGAATGAGTGAGGAAAGATTGACCAAGAGGATATATGTGTCGGAGGTGGAGGGAACGAGGAGAAGAGGGAGACCAAATTGGAGGTGGAAAGATGGAGTGAAAAAGATTTTGTGTGATCGGGGCCTGAACATGCAGGAGGGTGAAAGGAGGGCAAGGAATAGAGGGAATTGGAGCGATGTGGTATACCGGGGTTGACGTGCTGTCAGTGGATTGAATCAAGGCATGTGAAGCGTCTGGGGTAAACCATGGAAAGCTGTATAGGTATGTATATTTGCGTGTGTGGACGTATGTATATACATGTGTATGGGGGGGGGTTGGGCCATTTCTTTCGTCTGTTTCCTTGCGCTACCTCGCAAACGCGGGAGACAGCGACAAAGTATAATAATAATAATATAGAAATATATATGATGTTTTTGAAGAAGGTAAATATCGTTCGTAAGACAAGGGTACAAATGGGAACTTCAGTGAAGGGGCTAATAGGGAGGTGATTAAAGTTAATGGTGATGTGAGAAGGATATGAAATGATTATTTTGAATGTTTGTTTAATGTATTTGGTGACAGAGTGGCAGATATAGGATGTTTTGGTCTAGGTGGTTTGCAATGTGAAAGGGTTAAGGAAAATGATTTGGTAAACAGAGAAGAGGAAGTCAAAGGTTTGTAGATGATGAAAGCCGACAATGCAGTGGATTTAGATGGTATTGCCGTGGAATTTATTAAAAAA
>NC_092227.1:33708457-33725160 GCF_036320965.1 Panulirus ornatus | reverse complement strand
CTGCCTTTATTCATTCCCTTCGCCACCTCGCAGCTATCTAAAAGGGGACACAGAAGAAGGAGTCACAGGGGGAGTGCTCATCCTCCTCGAAGGCTCAAACTGGGGTGTCTAAATGTGTGTGGATGATAACAAAGATGAGAAAAAAAGAGACATAATTAGTATGTTTAAGGAAAGGAACCTGGATGCTTTGGCTCTGATTGAAACGAAGCTCAAGGGTAAAGGGGAAGAGTGGTTTGGGAATGTCTTGGGAGTAAAGTCTAGGGTTAGTGAGAGGACACGAGCAAGGGAAGGAGTATCACTATTCCTGAAACACGAGCTGTGGGAGTATGTTATAGAGTGTAAGAAAGTAACTTCTAGATTCATATGGGTAAAACTGAAAGTTGATCGAGAGAGATGGATGATTATGTGTGCGTATGCACCTGGGCAAGAGAAGAAAGATCATGAGAGGGAACTTTTTTGGGAGAAGCTGAATAAGTGTGTTAATAGTTTTCATGCACTAGACGGGTTATAGTGAGTGGTGATTTAAATGCAAAGGTGAGTGATGTGGTAGTTGAGGAAATAATTGGTATACTTGGGGTGTTCAGTGTTACAAAATGGAAATGGTGAAGAGCTTGTAGATTTACGTGTTGAAAAAGGACTTCATTGGGAATACCTGGTTTAAAAAGCGAGATATACATAAGTACACGTATGTAAGTAGAAGAGATGGCCAGAGAGCGTTATTGGATTACGTGTTAATTGATAGGCGCGCGAAAGAGAGACTTTTGGATGTTAATGTGCTGAGAAGTGCAATTGGAGGTATGCCTCATCATTATCTTGTTGAGGCGAAGGTAGAGATTTGTGGGGGTTTTCAGAAAAGAAGAGAGAATGTTGGGGTGAAGAGAGTCATGAGAGTAAGTGAATTTGGGAAGGAATCATGTGTGAGGAAGTACCAGGAGAGACTGAGTACAGAATGGAAAAGGGTGAGAACAGCGGAGGTAAGAGAAGTGGGGGAGGAATGGGATGTATTTAGGGAAGCAGTGATGGCTTGCGTGAAAGATCCTTGTGGTTGAGAAGCGTGGGAGGTGGGTTGATTAGAAAGGGTAGTGAGAAATGGGGTGAAGAAGTAACATTATTAGTCAAAGAGAATAGAGAGGCATTTGGACGATTTTTTCAGGGAAAAAAAGCCAATGAGTGGTAGATGTATAAAAGAAAGAGGCAGGAGGTCAAGAGAAAGTTGCAAGGTGAAAAAGAGGGCAAATGAGAGTTGATGTGAAAGAGTATCATTAAATTTTAGGGAGAATAAACAGATGTTTTGGAGGGAGGGAGATAAAGTGTGTAAGACAAAGGAGCAAATGGGAACTTCAGTGAAGGGGGCTAATGGGGAGGTGATAACAAGTAGTGGTGATTTGAGGAGAGGGAGTGAATATTTTGAAGTTTTGTTGAATGTGTTTCATGATAGTGGCAGATATAGGGTGTTTTGGTTGAGGTGGTGTGCATAGTGAGAAGGTTAGGGAAAATGATTTGGTAAAAAGAAAAGAGGTAGTAAAAGCTTTGCGGAAGATGAAAGCTGGCAAGGTAGAGAATTTGGATGGTATTGCAGTGGAATTGATAAAAAAAGGTGGTGACTCTATTGTTGACCGGTTGCTAAGGTTATTTAATGAATGTATGATTCATGGTGACGAGCCTGAGGATTGGCGGAATGCTTGCATAGTGCCACTGTACAAAGGCAAAGGGGATAAGAGTGAGTGCTCAAATTACAGAGGTATAAGATGCTGAGTATTCCTGGTAAATTATATGGGAGGGTATTGATTGAAAGGGTGAAGGCATGTACAGAGCATCAGATTGGGAAAGAGCGTTGTGGTTTCAGAAGTAGTAGAGGACGTGTGGAACATATGTTTGCTTTGAAGAATGTATATGAGAAATGCTTAGAAAAGAAAATGGAATTGTATGTAGCATTTATGGATCTTGAGAGGGCATATTATAGTGTTGATAGATATAAGGCATGTGTACGAGTAGGAAGAGAGGAAAGTGATTGGTTCTCAGTGAATGTAGGTTTGCGGCAGGGGTGAGTGATTTCTCCATGGTTGTTTGATTTGTTTATGGATTGGGTTGTTAGGGAAGTGAATGCATGAGTTTTGGAAAGACTGGCAAGTATGCAGTCTGTTGTGGATGAGAGAGCTAGGGAAGTGTCAGTTGTTCGCTGATGATACAGCACTGGTGGCTGATTCATGTGATAAACTGCAGAAGCTGTTAACTGAGTTTAGGAAAGAGTGTGAAAAAAGAAAGTTGAGAGTAAGTGTGAATAAGATCAAGGTTATTAGGTACAGTAGGGTTGAAGGTCAAGTCAATTAGGAGGTAAGTTTGCATGGAGAAAAAGTGCAGGAATGAAAGTGTTTTAGATATCTGGGAGTGCATCTGGCAGCGGATGGAACCATGGAAGCGGAAGTGAATCATAGGGTGGGAGAGGGGACGAGAATTCTGGGAGCCTTGAAGAATGTTTGAAAGTCGATAACACTCTCTCGGAAAGCAAAAATGGGTATGTTTGAAGAAATAGTGGTTCCAAAAATGTTGTACGATTGCGACGTGTGGGCTATGGATAGAGTTGTGCGCAGGAGGGTGAATGTGCTGGAAATGAGATGTTTGAGGACAATATGTGGTGTGAGGTGGTTTCATCGAGAAGGTAATGTAAGGGTAAGAGGGATGTGTGGAAATAAAAAGAGTTTGCCTGAGAACACAGAAGAGGGTGTTTTGAAATGGTTTGGTCACATGGAGAGAATGAGTGAGGAAAGATTGACCAAAAGGATATATGTGTCAGAGGTGGAGGAACCGGGGAGAATTGGGAGACCAAATTGGAGGTGGAAAGATGAAGTGAAAAAGATTTGAGTGATCGGGGCCTGAACATGCAGGAGGGTGAAATGCGTGTAAGGAGTAGGGTGAATTGGAACGATGTGGTATACCGGGGTCGACGTGCTGTCAGTGAATTGAACCAGGGCATGTGAAGCGTCTGGGGTATATCCTGGAAAATTCTGTTTGGCCTGGATGTGGAAAAGGGGCTGTGTTTTCAGGACATTATTACGTGACAGATAGAGACTGAGTGTGAGCGAATGTGGCCTTTATTGTCTTTTCCTAGCGCTACCTTTTACACATGAGGGGGGAAGGGTTATTATTCCATGTGTGGCGAGGTTGCAATGTGAATTGATAAATGAAGACAGTATGAATTATGTTCATGTGTATATATGTATATGTCTGTGTGTATATATATGTATACATTAAGATGTATAGGTATGTATATATGCGTGTGTGGACGTGTATGCACATACATGTGTATGTGAGTGGATTGGGCCATACTTTCGTCTGTTTCCTTGCGCTACCGCGGGAGACAGCGACAAAGCAAAATAATAAAAGATGAATAAATAAACAGTTATACATATATATATATATATATATATATATATATATATATATATATATATATATATATATTTTTTTTTTTATACTTTGTCGCTGTCTCCCGCGTTTGCGAGGTAGCGCAAGGAAACAGACGAAAGAAATGGCCCAACCCCCCCCATACACATGTATATACATACGTCCACACACGCAAATATACATACCTACACAGCTTTCCATGGTTTACCCCAGACGCTTCACATGCCTTGATTCAATCCACTGACAGCACGTCAACCCGGTATACCACATCGCTCCAATTCACTTTATTCCTTGCCCTCCTTTCACCTTCCTGCATGTTCAGGCCCCGATCACACAAAATCTTTTTCACTCCATCTTTCCACCTCCAATTTGGTCCCCCTCTTCTCCTCGTTCCCTCCACCTCCGACACATATATCCTCTTGGTCAATCTTTCCTCACTCATTCTCTCCATGTGCCCAAACCACTTCAAAACACCCTCTTCTGCTCTCTCAACCACGCTCTTTTTATTTCCACACATCTCTCTTACCCTTACGTTACTCACTCGATCAAACCACCTCACACCACACATTGTCCTCAAACATCTCATTTCCAGCACATCCATCCTCCTGCGCACAACTCTATCCATAGCCTACGCCTCGCAACCATACAACATTGTTGGAACCACTATTCCTTCAAACATACCCATTTTTGCTTTCCGAGATAATGTTCTCGACTTCCACACATTCTTCAAGGCCCCCAGAATTTTCGCCCCCTCCCCCACCCTATGATCCACTTCCGCTTCCATGGTTCCATCCGCTGCCAGATCCACTCCCAGATATCTAAAACACTTCACTTCCTCCAGTTTTTCTCCATTCAAACTCACCTCCCAATTGACTTGACCCTCAACCCTACTGTACCTAATAACCTTGCTCTTATTCACATTTACTCTTAACTTTCTTCTTCCACACACTTTACCAAACTCAGTCACCAGCTTCTGCAGTTTCTCACATGAATCAGCCACCAGCGCTGTATCATCAGCGAACAACAACTGACTCACTTCCCAAGCTCTCTCATCCCTAACAGACTTCATACTTGCCCTTCTTTCCAAAACTCTTGCATTTACCTCCCTAACAACCCCATCCATAAACAAATTAAACAACCATGGAGACATCACACACCCCTGCCGCAAACCTACATTCACTGAGAACCAATCACTTTCCTCTCTTCCTACACGTACACATGCCTTACATCCTCGATAAAAACTTTTCACTGCTTCTAACAACTTTCCTCCCACACCATATATTCTTAATACCTTCCACAGAGCATCTCTATCAACTCTATCATATGCCTTCTCCAGATCCATAAATGCTACATACAAATCCATTTGCTTTTCTAAGTATTTCTCACATACATTCTTCAAAGCAAACACCTGATCCACACATCCTCTACCACTTCTGAAACCACACTGCTCTTCCCCAATCTGATGCTCTGTACATGCCTTCACCCTCTCAATCAATACCCTCCCATATAATTTACCAGGAATACTCAACAAACTTATACCTCTGTAATTTGAGCACTCACTCTTATCTCCTTTGCCTTTGTACAATGGCACTATGCACGCATTCCGCCAATCCTCAGGCACCTCACCATGAGTCATACATACATTAAATAACCTTACCAACCAGTCAACAATACAGTCACCCCCTTTTTTAATAAATTCCACTGCAATACCATCCAAACCTGCTGCCTTGCCGGCTTTCATCTTCCGCAAAGCTTTTATTACCTCTTCTCTGTTTACCAAATCATTTTCCCTAACCCTCTCACTTTGCACACCACCTCGACCAAAACACCCTATATCTGCCACTCTATCATCAAACACATTCAACAAACCTTCAAAATACTCACTCCATCTCCTTCTCACATCACCACTACTTGTTATATATATATATATATATATATATATATATATATATATATATATATATATATATATATATATATATATATATATATATATATATATATATATATATATATTTTCCTTATTTGTTTATTTTGCTTTCTCGCCGTCTACCGCGTTAACGAGGAAGCGCAAGGAAACAGATGAAAGAATGGCCCAACCCACCAACATACACATGGTATACATACACGTCCACACACGCAAATATACAAATCTATATATCTCAATGTATACATATATATATATATATATATATATATATATATATATATATATATATATATATATATATATATATATATATATATATATATATATATATATATATATATATATATATATATATATATATATATATATATATATATATATATACACACACAGATATATTCATA
The DNA here is from genome assembly GCF_036320965.1 of Panulirus ornatus. Lineage (NCBI taxonomy): Eukaryota > Metazoa > Arthropoda > Malacostraca > Decapoda > Palinuridae > Panulirus > Panulirus ornatus. The sequence continues at coordinate 33,719,421 of NC_092227.1, read as the reverse complement.
TATACACATGTACATAATTCATACTGTCTGCTTTTATTCATTCCTATCGCCACCTCACCATACATGGAATAACAATCCCCTCCCCCCCTCATGTCCGCTAAGTAGCGCTAGGAAAAGACAACAATGGCCATATTCGTTTAAAGTGAGTCTCTTGATATCATGTAATAATGCACCGAATCCACTGCTCCCTTTCCACATCCAGGCCCCATAGAACTTTCCATAGTTTACCCTAGAGGCGTCACATGCCCTGGTTCAATCCATTGACAGCACGTCGACCCCGGTTTACCACGTCGTTCCAATTCACTCTATCCTTGCACGCACTTCACTTTCCTGCATGTTCAGGCCCGGATTACTCAAAATCTTTTTCACTCCATCTTTTCACCTCCAATTTGCTACCAAACATCTCCTTGATCACTCCACCTCTGGCATATATATCCCCTTGATCAATGTTTCCTCATTCATTCTCTCCATGTGACCAAACCATTTCAAAACAAACTCTTCTGCTCTCTCAACCACACTCTTCTTATTACCACACATCTCTCTTACCCTTACATTACTTACTCTATCAAACCACCTCACACTACATATTTTCCATAAACATCTCTTTTCCTGCGCATCCACCCTACTCCGCCCAACTCTATCCATAGCCCACGCTTCGCACCCATACAACTCTATTGGAACCACTATTCCTTCAAACATACTCATTTTTGCTTTCCGTGATAATGTCCTCGACTTCCACACATTCTTCAAGTGCTCCCAGAATTTTCGCCCCCTCCCCCACCCTATGATTAACTTCCGCTTCCATGGTTCCATCCGCTGCCAAATCCACTCCCAGATATCTGAAACACATTACTTCCTCCAGTTTATCTCCATTCTAACTTACCTCCAAATTTACTTGACCCTCAACCCTCCTGTACCTAATAACCTTGCTCTTATTTACATTTACTCACAACTTTCTTCTTTCACACACCTTACGAAAGTCAATCACCAGCTTCTGCAGTTTCTTACATGAATCAGCCACCAGCGCTGTATCAGCGAACAACAACTGACTCACTTCCCTAGCTCTCTCATCCACAACAGTCGGATACTTACCCCTCTTTCCAAAACTCTTGAATTCACCTCCCTAACTACCCCATCCATAAACAAATTAAACAAACATGTAGACATCACACACCCCTGCCGTAAACCTATATTCGATGAGAACCAATCACTTTCCTCTCTTTTTACACGTACACATGCCTTACATCCTCGATAAAAGCTTTTCACTGCTTCTAACAACTTGCCTCCCACATTATATATTCTTAATACCTTCCACAGAGCATCTCAATCAACTCTAACATATGCCTTCTTCAGATCCATAAATGCTACATACAAATCCATTTGCTTTTCTAAGTATTTCTAACATACATTCTTCAAAGCAAACACCTGATCCACACATCCTCTACCACTTCTGAAACCACACTACTCTTCCCCAATCTGATGCTCTTTACATACCTTCACCCTCTCAATCAATACCCTTCCATATAATTTGCCAGGAATACTCAACAAACGTATGCCTCTGTAATTGGAGCACGCACTTTTATCCCCTTTGCCTTTGTACAATGGCACTATGGAAGCAATCCGCCAATCCTCAGGCACCTCACCATGAATCATACATATATTGAATAACCTTACCAACCAGTCAACAATACAGTCACCCCAGTCAACAATAAAGTCACCACCTTTTTTAATAAATTCCACTGCAATACCATCCAAACCCGGTGCCTTGCTGGCTTTCATCTTCCGCAAAGCTTTTACTAACTCTTCTCTGTTTACCAAATCATTTTCCCTAACCCTCTCACTTTGAACACCACCTCGACCAAAACACGGTATGTCTGCCAACCTATCATCAAACACATTCAACAAACCTTCAAAATACTCACTCCATTTCCTTCTCACATCACCACTATTTGTTATCGACTCCCCATTACCCCTCTTCACTGAAGCTCCCATTTGCTCCCTTGTCTTACGCACTTTATTTACCACCTTCCAAAACATCTTTTTATTCTCCCTAAAATTTAATGATACTCTCTCTCTCCAACTCTCATATGCCCTCTTTTTTACGTCTTGCACCTTTCTCTTGACCTCTTGTCTCTTTTTTTTTACATCTCCCACTTATTTGCACTATTTTCCTGCAAAAATCGTCCAAATGCCTCTCTCTTCTCTTTTACTGATGATCTTACTTCTTCATCCCACCAATCACTACCCTTTCTGATCTGCCCAGCTCCCACGCTTTTCATGCCATAAGCATCTTTTACAAAAACAATCACTGCTTCCCTAAATACATCCCATTTCTCCCCCACTCCCCTTACGTCCTTTGTTCTTACCTTTCTCCATTCTGTACTCACTCTCTCCTGGTATTTCCTCACACAGGTCTCCTTCCCAAGCTCACTTACTCTCACAACTCCTTTCACTCCAAGTTTCTCTTTTATTTTCTGAAACCTCTGTAAATGTTCACTTTCACCTCCACAAGAGAATGATCACACTTACCTCCAGTTGCACCTATCAACACATTAACATCCAAAAGTCTCTCTTTGGCGCGCCTATCAATTAACACCTAATCCAATAACACTCTCTGGCCACTCTCTGAGATTTACAATTTATGTAAATCTCTTTTTTTAAAGCAGTTATTCCCAATCACCATTCTTTTTTCAGCACATAAAACTAAAAGCTCTTCACCTTTTCCATTTACAACACTGAACACCCCATGTACACCAATTACTCCGTCAACTGCCACATTACTTACCTTTGCATTCAAATTACCCATCACTCTAACCCGGTCTCGAGCATCAAGATTACTACCGCACTCAATCAGCTGCTTCCAAAAAACTTGCCTCACATGATATTTCTTTACTTGCCCAGGGGCATATGCATCAATAATCACCCATCTCTCTCCATCCACTTTCAGTTTTACCCATATCAATCAAGAGTTTACTTTCTTACAATCTATCACACACTCCCACCACTCTTGTTTCAGGATTAGTGCTACTCCTTCCCTTGCTCTTGTCCTCTCACTAACCCCTGACTTTACTCCCAAGACATGCCCAAACCACTCTTTCCCTTTACCTTGAGCTTCGTTTCACTCAGATCCAAATCATCCAGGTTCCATTCCTCAAACATACTACCAATCTCTCCTTTTTTCCTCATCTTGGTTCCATCCTCAAACATTTAGACAATCCAGTCTGAGCCTTCGAGGAGGAGGAGCACTCGTCCGTGACTCCCTCTTCAGTTTCCCCGTTTAGAAAGTTAAAATCCACGGAGGGGAGGCTTTCTAGCCCCCTGCTCCCGTCCCCTTTAGTAGCGTTCCTCGCGTGTCGTGGGGGGCGACTAGAAGGGACGGGAGCGGGGGGCCAGAAATCCTACCCTCCTTGTATTTTCAACTTTCTAAAACGGGAAACAGAAGAAGGAGTCACGCGGGGAGTGCTCATCCTCCTCGAAGGCTCGGACTGGGGTGTCTAAATGTATGTGGATGTAACCAAGATGTGAAAAAAGGAGAGATTGGTAGTATGTTTGAGGAAAGGAACCTGGATGTTTTGGCTCTGAGTGAAACGAAGCTCAAGGGTAAAGGGGAAGAGTGGTTTGAGAATGTCTTGGGAGTAAAGTCAGGGGTTAGTGAGAGGACAAGAGCAAGGGAAGGAGTAGCAGTACTCCTGAAACAGGAGTTGTGGAAGTATGTGATAGAATGTAAGAAAGTAAATACTCGATTAATATGGGTAAAACTGAAAGTTGATGGAGAGAGATGGGTGATTATTGGTGCATATGCACCTGGGCATGAAAAGAAAGATCATGAGAGGCAAGTGTTTTGGGAGCAGCTGAATGAGTGTGTTACTGGTTTTGATGCACGAGACCGGGTTATAGTGATGGTTGATTTGAATGCAAAGGTTAGTATTGTGGTAGTTGAGGGAATAATTGGTATACATGGGGTGTTCAGTGTTGTAAATGGAAATGGTGAAGAGCTTGTAGATTTTTTTTTCTTTTTCATACTATTCGCCATTTCCCGCGTTAGCGAGGTAGCGTTAAGAACAGAGGACTGGACCTTTGAGGGAATATCCTCAACGGCCCCCTTCCCTGTTCCTTCTTTTGGAAAATTAAAAAAAAAAAAGAGAGGGGAGGATTTCCAGCCCCCCGCTCCCTAATCACTAATTGAGACCTAAAAATCTGGTCTAATTACAAGGGATAGCATTGCATAGACCCCATGTTGCTGCCAAGAGTTGTCCAGGGGTGTCTAGCTAGGGCCTGCAAGTCTTCTATGAGCTTATCTGAAATGCAGGTGATGTGGGATGTATAAACTCCTCAAAAGAGCTTAGAAACCATTTTTGCTCCTTCAAATGTATGTAGGAAAATGAAGATTATGGCACACTATGTGCTTAGTCCACCATACACTATACAGGATTAGTAACTAGAAGGGTAAAAATGCAATAGTAATGTAATACATACAATAGATCATATTCTGGTGAAGATATGTAGTTGTATAAATTTAGTAATGAGAAGAATGAGACCACATGTGAGAGGAAATCTCTATTAGGAGAAATTATTCAACAAATGATGTAATCAAAATTGTCGGGGAAATGACTCGGTGCACTGGAAATGTTTTGCATGTAAGAAGGTGTCAGTTGATGAATCAGTTCAGTACATAAAAAAAAGGCTAATATCATATCAAAAGTTCATGTTTCACTTTCATATCCTGGACATGGGTTAACAATGTGCATAAGTGAAATGAGAGGTTGTTTGTACCTGATCCAACCATAAAATGATGAAAGGAATTAATGAAATACTTAGTCAAAAACACTATCAGTTCCCTAATATCTACACTATCCTTGTCTATTCTGAACAATCTTTTTTTTTTAATCATACAAGTTAGCATGGTAGCAATAGGAACAGGTGAAGTAATGGCCTATTTGCTCAATCCCACTCTCTAGCTGTAGTGTATAATGCCCCAAAACCACATCCCCTATCCCAAAGACAGGCCCAGAGACCCTTCTGTGGTTCCCCTAACCTATTCACAGGCCTTCAAGCTGCCCACTCACATAATGCTGTCCCATGTATACAACATCCCATATGTTCCATCAATCTCTTACACACCCCACACCCTCCTGCATATTAAGGCCCAGACTCTTGTAGATTTATGTGCTGAAAAAGGACTGGTGATTGGGAATACCTGGTTTAAAAAGCGAGATATACTTAAGTATAAGTATGTAAGTAGGAGAGATGGCCAGAGAGCGTTATTGGATTACGTGTTAATTGACAGGCGCGCGAAAGAGAGACTTTTGGATGTTAATGTGCTGAGAGGTGCAACTGGAGGGATGTCTGATCATTATCTTGTAGAGGCTAGGGTGAAGATTTGTATGGGTTGTCAGAAAAGAAGAGTGAATGTTGGGGTGAAGAGGGTGGTGAGAGTAAGTGAGTTTGGGAAGGAGACTTGTGTGAGGAAATACCAGGAGAGACTGAATACAGAATGGAAAAAGGTGAGAACATTGGAAGTAAGGGGAGTGGGGGAGGAATGGGATGTATTTAGGGAATCAGTGATGGGTTGCGCAAAAGATGCTTGTGGCATTAGAAGAGTGGGAGGTGGGTTGATTAGAAAGGGTAGTGAGTGGTGGGATGAAGAAGTAAGAGTATTAGTGAAAGAGAAGAGAGAGGCATTTGGACGATTTTTGCAGGGAAAAAATGCAATTGAGTGGGAGATGTATAAAAGAAAGAGACAGGAGGTCAAGAGAAAGGTGCAAGAGGTGAAAAAAAGGGCAAATGAGAGTTGGGGTGAGAGAGTATCATTAAATTTTAGGGAGAATAAAAAGATGTTCTGGAAAGAGGTAAATAAAGTGCGTAAGACAAGGGAGCAAATGGGAACTTCAGTGAAGGGCGCAAATGGGGAGGTGACAACAAGTAGTGGTGATGTGAGAAGGAGATGGAGTGAGTATTTTGAAGGTTTGTTGAATGTGTTTGATGATAGAGTGGCAGATCTAGGGTGTTTTGGTCGAGGTGGTGTGGAAAGTGAGAGGGTTAGGGAAAAGGATTTGGTAAACAGAGAAGAGGTAGTAAAAGCTTAGCAGTAGATGAAAGCTGGCAAGGCAGCAGGTTTGAATGATATTGCAGTGGAATATATTAAAAAAGGGGGTGACTGTATTGTTGTCTGATTGGTAAAATTATTTAATGTATGTATGATTTATGGTGAGGTGCGTGAAGATTGGCGGAATGCTTGCATAGTGCCATAGTAAAACGGCAAAGTGGATAAGAGTGAGTGCTCAAATTACAGAGGTATAAGTTTGTTAAGTATTCCTGGTAAATTATATGGGAGGGTATTGATTGAGAGGGTGAAGGCAAGTACAGGGCATCAGATTGGGAAAGAGCATTGTGGTTTCAGAAGTAGTAGAGGATGTGTTGATATATGTGTGCTTTGAGGAATGTATGTGAGAAATACTTAGAAAAGCAAATGGATTTGTATATAGCATTTATGGGTCTTGAGAAGGTATATAATAGGGTTTATCGAGATGCTCTGTGGAAGGTATTAAGAATGTATTGTGTGGGAGGCAAGTTATTAGAAGCATCGAAAAGGTTTTCTCAAAGATGTAAGGCATATGTACTTATAGGAAGAGAGAAAAGTGATTGGTTCTCAGTAAATGTAGGTTTGCGGCAGGTGTGTGTGATATCTCCATGGTAGTTTAATTTGTTTGTGGATGGGGTTGTTAGGGAGGTGAATGCAAGAGCTTTGAAAGACGGGCAATTATGTAGTTTTTTTGTGGATGAGAGAGCTAGGGAAGTGAGTCAGTTGTTGTTCGCTGATGATACAGCGCTGGTGGCTGATTCATGTGAAAAACTGCAGAAGCTGTTGACTGAGTTTGGTAAAGTGTGTAAAAAAAGAAAGTTGAGGGTAAATGTGAATAAGAGCAAGGTTATTAGGTGAAGTAGTGTTGAAGGTCAAGTCAATTGAGAGTTAAGTTTCAGTGGAGAAAAACTGGAGGAAGTAAAGTGTTTTAGATATCTGGGAGTGGATCTGACAGCGGATGGAACCATGGAAGCGGAAGTGAATCATAGGATGGGGGAGGGGGCGAGAATTCTGGGAGCCTTGAAGAATGTTTGGAAGTCGAGAACACTCTCTCGGAAAGCAAAAATGAGTATGTTTGAAAGAATAGTTGTTCTAACAATGTTGTATGGTTGCGAGGCGTGGGCTATGGATAGAGTGGTGCGCAGGAGGGTGGACTTGCTGTAAATGAGATGTTTGAGGACAATATGTGGTGTGAGGTGGTTTGATCGAGAAAGTAATGTAAGGGTAAGAGGGGTGTGTGGAAATAAAAAAAAAGTGTGGTTGAGAACACAGAAGAGGGTGTTTTGAAATGGTTTGCTCACATGTAGAGAATGAGTGGGGAAAGATTGATCAAGAGATCAAGAGGATATATGTGTCAGAGGTGGAGGGAACGGGGAGAAGTGGGAGACCAAATTGGAGGTGGAAAGACAGAGTGAAAAAGATTTTGAGTGATCGGGGCCTGAACATGCAGGAGGGTGAAATGCGTGCTGGGAGGATGGACACGGGGGCCCCGGGCCTTAGACTGTGTTTCAAGTCATTTTCACGCCGCCTGAATATAACTTGAAATGCGGCTTGGTGTTCGGAGCTTCTGTGTTTGTTTTCCCCAAGCTCTCTCACCCAAAAAAGAATGCATACTTGCCCCTCTTTTCAAAAACTCTTGCATTCAGCTCCCTAACAACTCCATCCATAAACAAATTAAACAACCATGGAGACATCACACACCCCTGTCGTAAACCTAAATTCACTGAAAAACAATCACTTTCCTCTCTTCCTACACGTACACATGCCTACATGCCTTACAGCCTCGATAAAAACTTTTCACTGCTTCAAACAACTTGCCTCCCACACCATATATTCTTAATACCTTCCACATAGCATCTCCATCAACTCTATCATATGTCTTCCCCAGATCCATAAATGCTACATACAAATCCATTTTCTTTTCTAAGTATTTCTCATATCATAGTTCAAAGCAAACACCTGATCCACACATCCTCTACCACTTCTGAAACACACTGCTCTTCAACAATCTGATGCTCGGTACAGGCCTTCACCCTCTCAATCAATACCCTCCCACATAATGTCCCAGGAATACGCAAGAAACTTATACCTCAGTAATTTGAGCACTCACTTTTATCCCTTTTGCCTTTGTACAATGGCACTATGCAAGCATTCCGCCAATCCTCAGGCAACTCACCATGACTCATACATATATAAGATAACCTTACCAACCAGTCAACAATGCAGTCACCCTCTTTTTTAATAAATTCCACTACAGTACCATCGAAACCCGCTGCCTTCCCGGCTTTCATTTTCCGAAAAGCTTTTACTACCTCTTCCCTGTTTACCAAATAAATTTCCCTAACCCTCTCACTTTGCACACCACCTCGACCAAAACACCCTATAAATGCAATTCTATCATCAAACACATTCCATAAACCTTCAAAATGTTCACTCCATCTCCTTTAAACATCACCACTACATGTTATCACCTCCCCCTTAGCACCCTTCACTGAAGATCCTATTTGCTTCCTTGTCTTACGCAATTTATTTTCCTCCTTCCAAAACATTTTTTTATTCTCCCTAAATTTTAATGATACTCTCTCACCCTAACTCTCATTTGCCCTCTTTTTCACCTCTTGCACGTTTTCTTGACCTCCTGCCTCTTTATTTTATACACCTCTCAGTCATTTGAATTATTTCCCTGCAAAAATCGTCCAAATGCCTCTCTCTTCTCTTTCACCAATAATCATACTTCCTCATCCCATCACTCACTACTCTTTCTAATCTGCCCACCTCCCACGCTCCTCATGCACAAGTATTTTTGCGCAAGTCATCACTGCTTCCGTAAATACATTCCATTCCTCCCCCACGCCCCTTACGTCCTTTGTATTCACCTTTCTCCATTCTGCACTCAGTCTCTCCTAGTACTTACACATACAAGTGTCCTTCCCAAGCTCACTTACTCTCACCACTCTCTTCACCCCAACATTCAACATTCTCTTCTCTTTTCTGAAAACCTCTACAAATCTTCACCTTCGCCTCCAAAAGATAATGATCAGAAATCCCTCCAGTTGCCCCTCTAAGCACGTTATCATCCAAAAGTCTCTGTTTCGTGCACTTATTAATTACCACGTAATACAATAACGCTCCGTGGCCATCTCTCCTACTTGTACACGTATGTTTATGTATCTCTCTCTTTTTAAACCAGGTACTACCAATAATCAGTCGTTTTTCAGCACATAAATCTACAAGCTCTTCAAAATTTCCATCTACAACACTGAATACCCTACTTTCAGTTTTACCCATATCAATCTAGAGTTTACTTTCTTCCACTTTATCACAAACTCCCACAACTCCAGTTTCAGGAGTTGCGCTACTCCTTCAATTACTCTTGTCCTCTCACTAAACCCTGACTTTAGTCGCAAGACATTCCCAAACCACTCTTCCCCTTTACCCTTGAGCTTCGTTTCACTCAGAGCCAAAATATCGAGGTTCCTTTCCTTAAACATACTACCTATCTCTCCTTTTTTCTCATCTTGGTTACATCTACACACATTTAGACACCCCCAGTTTGAGCCTTCCAGGACGAGCATTCCCCGTGTGACTCCTTCTTCCATTTCTTTTTAGAAAGTTGAAATTTAATGTATATATATGATATATGATATATATATATATATATATATATATATATATATATATATATATATATATATATATATATATATATATATATATATATATATATATATATATATATATAGTGGTTCCAAAAATGTTGTATGGTTGCGAGGCGTGGAATATGGGTAGAGTTGTGCGCAGGATGATGGATGTGCTGGAAATGAGATGTTTGAGGACAATGTGTGGTGTGAGGTGGTTTGATCGAGTAAGTAACGTAATGGTAAGAGAGATGTGTGGAAATAAAAAGAGCGTGGTTGAGAGAGCAGAAGAGGGTGTTTTGAAATGGTTTAGTCACATGGAGAGAATGAGTGAGGAAAGATTGACCAAGAGGATATATGTGTCGGAGGTGGAGGGAACGAGGAGAAGAGGGAGACCAAATTGGAGGTGGAAAGATGGAGTGAAAAAGATTTTGTGTGATGGGGCCTGAACATGCAGGAGGGTGAAAGGAGGGCAAGGAATAGAGTGAATTGGAGCGATGTGGTATACCGGGGTTGACGTGCTGTCAGTGGAGTGAATCAAAGCATGTGAAGCGTCTGGGGTAAACCATGGAAAGCTGTGTAGGTATGTATATTTGAGTGTGTGGACGTATGTATATACATGTGTATGGGGGTGGGTTGGGCCATTTCTTTCGTCTGTTTCCTTGCGCTACCTCGCAAACGCGGGAGACAGCGACAAAAGAAAAAAAAAAAAAAAAAAAAATATATATATATATATATATATATATATATATATATATATCTTTTTTTTTTTCTTTTGTCGCTGTCTCCCGCGTTTGCGAGGTAGCGCAAGGAAACAGACGAAAGAAATGGCCAACCCACCCCCATACACATGTATATACATACGTCCTCACACGCAAATATACATACCTACACAGCTTTCTATGGTTTACCCCATACGCTTCACATGCCCTGATTCAATCGACTGACAGCACGTCAACCCCGGTATACCACATCTTTCCAATTCACTCTATTCCTTGCCCTCCTTTCACCCTCCTGCATGTTCAGGCCCCGATACCACAAAATCTTTTTCACTCCATCTTTCCACCTCCAATTTGGTCTCCCACTTCTCGTTCCCTCCACCTCCGACGCATATATCTTCTTGGTCAATCTTTCCTCACTCATTCTCTCCATGTGCCCAAACCATTTCAAAACACCCTCTTCTGCTCTCTCAACCACGCTCTTTTTATTTCCACACATCTCTCTTACCATTACGTTACTTACTC
>NC_092227.1:33648457-33703457 GCF_036320965.1 Panulirus ornatus | reverse complement strand
ATATATATATATATATATATATATATATATATATATATATATATATATATATATATATATATATATATATATATATATATATATATAATATATATATATATATATATATATATATATATATATATATATATATATATATATATATATATATATATATATATATATATATATATATATATATATATATATATACATATATATATATATATATATATATATATATATATATATATATATATATATTCTCTGTTTACCAAATCATTTTCCCTCACCCTCGCACTTTGCACACCACCTCGACCAAAACACCCTATATCTGCCACTCTATCATCAAACACATTCAACAAACCTTCAAAATACTCACTCCATCTCCTTCTCACATCACTACTACTTGTTATCACCTCCCCATTTGCGCCCTTCACTGAAGTTCCCATTTCCTCCCTTGTCTTAAGCACTTTATTTACCTACTTCCAGAACATCTTTTTATTCTCCCTAAAATTTAATGATACTCTCTCACCCCAACTCTCATTTGCACTTTTTTTCACCTCTTGCACCTTTCTCTTGACCTCCTGTCTCTTTCTTTTATACATCTCCCACTCAATTGCATTTTTTCCCTGCAAAAATCGTCCAAATGCCTCTCTCTTCTCTTTCACTAATACTCTTACTTCTTCATCCCACCACTCACTACCCTTTCTAATCAACCCACCTCCCACTCTTCTCATACCACAAGCATCTTTTGCGCAATACATCACTGATTCCCTAAAAACATCCCATTCCTCCCCCACTCCACTTACTTCCATTGTTCTCACCTTTTTCCATTCTGTACTCAGTCTCTCCTGGTACTTCCTCACACAAGTCTCCTTCCCAAGCTCACTTACTCTCACCACCCTCTTCACCCCAACATTCACTCTTCTTTTCTGAAAACCCATACAAATCTTCACCTTAGCCTCCACAAGATAATGATCAGACATCCCTCCAGTTGCACCTCTTAGCACATTAACATCCAAAAGTCTCTCTTTCGCGCGACTGTCAATTAACACGTAATCCAATAACGCTCTCTGGCCATCTCTCCTACTTACATAAGTATACTTATGTATATCTCGCTTTTTAAACCAGGTATTCCCAATCATCAGTCCTTTTTCAGCACATAAATCTACAAGCTCTTCACCATTTCCATTTACAACACTGAACACCCAATGTATACCAATTATTCCCTCAACTGCCACATTACTCATCTTTGCATTCAAATCTCCCAACACTATAACCCGGTCTCGTGCATCAAAACCACTAACACACTCATTCAGCTGCTCCCAAAACACTTGCCTCTCATGGTCTTTCTTCTCATGCCAAGGTGGATATGCACCAATAATCACCCATCTCTCTCCATCAATTTCCAGTTTTACCCATATTATTCGAGAATTTACTTTCTTACATTCTATCACATACTTCCACAACTCTTGTTTCAGGAGTACTCCTACTCCTTCCCTCTCTCTTGTCCTCTCACTAATCCCTGACTTTACTCCCCAGACATTCCCAAACCACTCTTCCCCTTTACCCTTGAGCTTCGTTTCACTCAGAGGGAAAACATCCAGGTTCCTTTCCTCAAACATACTACCTATCGCTCCTTTTTTCACATCTTGGTTACATCCACACACATTTAGGCACCCCAATCTGAGCCTTCGAGGAGGATGAGCACTCCCCGCGTGTCTCCTTCTTCTGTTTCCCATTTTAGAAAGTTAAAAAAAATACAAGGAGGGGAGGATTTCTGGCCCCAAGCTCCCGTCCCCTCTAGTCGCTTTCTACGACACGCGAGGAATGCGTGGGAAGTATTCTTTCACCCCTATCCCTAGGGATAATATATATATATATATATATATATATATATATATATATATATATATACACATACACACATATACACACACACACGCACATATACACACACACACACATACATATATATACATGTGAAAAATGTAAGACAAAATTTAGAAAACTGAAACTTTTAGCTTGAAATGAAAAGAAAAAATGAATGTCACATAATGGTTCAACATCTGGCTATGGAAAAAGGAAATGTTTAATTTATTTACACAAACGACAATAGTAGTTCTCATCAATTTAACCACTGTATCAATAAGCTTCAATGTCTAAGCTTAGAGTTGATAGAGATGCTCTGTGGAAGGTATTAAGAATATATGGTGTGGGAGGAAAGTTGTTAGAAGCAGTGAAAAGTTTTTATCGAGGATGTAAGGCATGTATACGTGTAGGAAGAGAGGAAAGTGATTGGTTCTCAGTGAATTTAGGTTTGCGGCAGGGGTGTGTGATGTCTCCATGGTTGTTTAATTTGTTTATGGATGGGATTGTTAGGGAGGTGAATTCAAGAGTTTTGGAAAGAGGGGCAAGTATGAAGTCTCTTGGGGATGAGAGAGCTTGGGAAGTGAGTCAGTTGTTCTTGCTGATGATACAGCGCTGGTGGCTGATTCATGTGAGAAACTACAGAAGCTGGTGACTGAGTTTGGTAAAGTGTGTGAAAGAAGAAAGTTAAGAGTAAATGTGGATAAGAGCAAGGTTATTAGGTACAGTAGGGTTGAGGGTCAAGTCAATTGGGAGGTGAGTTTGAATGGAGGAAAACTGGAGGAAGTGAAGTGTTTTAGATATCTGGGAGTGGATCTGGCAGCGGATGGAACCATGGAAGCGGAAGTGGATCATAGGGTGGGGGAGGGGGCGAAAATTCTGGGAGCCTTGAAGAATGTGTGGAAGTCGAGAACATTATCTCGGAAAGCAAAAATGGGTATGTTTGAAGGAATAGTGGTTCCAACAATGTTGTATGGTTGCGAGGCGTGGACTATGGATAGAGTTGTGCGCAGAAGGATGGATGTGCTGGAAATGAGATGTTTGAGGACAATATGTGGTGTGAGGTGGTTTGATCGAGTAAGTAACGTAAGGGTAAGAGAGATGTGTGGAAATAAATAGAGCATGGTTGAGAGAGCAGAAGAGGGTGTTTTGAAATGGTTTGGTCACATGGAGAGAATGAGTGTGGAAAGATTGACCAAGAGGATATATGTGTCGGAGGTGGAGGGAACGAGGAGAAGAGGGAGACCAAATTGGAGGTGGAAAGATGGAGTGAAAAAGATTTTGTGTGATCGGGGCCTGAACATGCAGGAGGGTGAAAGGAGGGCAAGGAATAGAGTGAATTGGAGCGATGTGGTTTACCGGGGTTGACGTGCTGTCAGTGGATTGAATCAATGCATGTGAAGCGTCTGGGGTAAACCATGGAAAGCTGTGTAGGTATGTATATTTGCGTGTGTGGAAGTATGTATATACATGGGTATGAGGGTGAGTTGGGCCATTTCTTTCGTCTGTTTCCTTGCGCTACCTCGCAAACGCGGGAGACAGCGACAAAGCAAAAAAAAACAAAAATATATATATATATATATATATATATATATATATATATATATATATATATATATATGTATATATATATATATATATATATTTTCTTTCTTTTTTTTTTACTATTCGCCATTTCCCGCGTTAGCGAGGTAGCGTTATGAACAGAGGACAGGGCCTTTTTTGGAATATCCTCACCTGGCCCCCTCTCTTCCTTCTTTTGGAAAATTAAAAAAAAACAAAAGGGGAGGATTTCCAGACCACGCTCCCTCCCCTTTTAGTTGCCTTCTACGACACGCAGGGAATATGTGGGAAGTATTCTTAATACCCTATCCCCAGGGATATATATATATATATATATATATATATATATATATATATATATATATATATATATATATATATATATATATATATATATATATATATATATATATACATTCTCACATGAATCAGCCACCAGCGTTGTATCATCAGCGAACAACAACTGACTCAATTCCCAAGCTCTCTCATCCCCAACAGACTTCATACTTGCCCCTCTTTCCAAAACTCTTGCATTTACCTCCCTAACAACCCCATCCATAAACAAATTAAACAACCATGGAGACATCACACACCCCTGCCGCAAACCTACATTCACTGAGAACCAATCACTTTCCTCTCTTCCTACA
Source organism: Panulirus ornatus (assembly GCF_036320965.1). Classification (NCBI taxonomy): domain Eukaryota; kingdom Metazoa; phylum Arthropoda; class Malacostraca; order Decapoda; family Palinuridae; genus Panulirus; species Panulirus ornatus. Next base: position 33,699,396 of record NC_092227.1, on the reverse strand, counting down.
CGTACACATGCCTTACATCCTCGATAAAAACATTTCACTGCTTCTAACAACTTTCCTCCCACACCATATATTCTTAATACCTTCCACAGAGCATCACTATCAACTCTATCATATGCCTTCTCCAGATCCATAAATGCTACATACAAATCCATTTGCTTTTATAAGTATTTCTCACATACATTCTTCAAAGCAAACACCTGATCCACACATCCTCTACCACTTCTGAAACCACACTGCTCTTCCCCAATCTGATGCTCTGTACATGCCTTCACCCTCTCAATCAATACCCTCCCATATAATTTACCAGGAATACTCAACAAACTTATACCTCTGTAATTTGAGCACTCAATCTTATCCCCTTTCCCTTTGTACAATGGCACTATGCACGAATTCCGCCAATCCTCAGGCACCTCACCATGAGGCATACATACATTAAATAACCTTACCAACCAGTCAACAATACAGTCACCCCCTTTTTTAATAAATTCCACTGCAATACCATCCAAACCTGCTGCCTTGCCGGCTTTCATCTTCCGCAAAGCTTTCACTACCTCTTCTCTGTTTACCAAATCATTTTCCCTAACCCTCTCACTTTGAACACCACCTCGACTAAAACACCCTATATCTGCCACTCTATCATCAACCACATTCAACAAACCTTCAAAATACTCACTCCATCTCCTTCTCACATCACCACTACTTGTTATCACCTCCCCACTTGCGCCCTTCACCGAAGTTCCCATTTGCTCCCTTGTCTTACGCACTTTATTTACCTCCTTCCAGAACATCTTGGGAAGTGAGTCAGTTGTTGTTCGCTGATGATACAGCGCTAGTGGCTGATTCATGTGAGAAACTCCAGAAGCTGGTGACTGAGTTTGGAAAAGTGTGTGGAAGAAAAAAGTTAAGAGTAAATGTGAATAAGAGCAAGGTTATTAGGTACAGTAGGGTTGAGGGTCAAGTCGAATTGGGAGGTGAGTTTGAATGGAGAAAAACTGGAGGAAGTGAAGTGTTTTAGATATCTGGGAGTGGATCTGGCAGCGGATGGAACCATGGAAGCGGAAGTGGATCATAGGGTGGGGGAGGGGGCGAAAATCCTGTGAGCCTTGAAGAATGTGTGGAAGTAGAGAACATTATCTCGGAAAGCAAAAATGGGTATGTTTGAAGGAATAGTGGTTCCGACAATGTTGTATGGTTGCGAGGCGTGGGCTATGGATAGAGTTGTGCACAGGAGGATGGATGTGCTGGAAATGAGATGTTTGAGGACAATGTGTGGTGTGAGGTGGTTTGATCGAGTGAGTAACGTAAGGGTAAGAGAGATGTGTGGAAATAGAAAGAGCGTGGTTGAGAGAGCAGAAGAGGGTGTTTTGAAGTGATTTGGGCACATGGAGAGGATGAGTGAGGAAAGATTGACCAAGAGGATATATGTGTCGGAGGTGAGGGAACAAGGAGAAGAGGGAGACCAAATTGAAGGTGGAAAGATGGAGTGAAAAAGATTTTGTGTGATCGGGGCCTGAACATGCAGGAGGGTGAAAGGAGGGCAAGGAATAGAGTGAATTGGAGCGATGTGGTATACCGGGGTTGACGTGCTGTCAGTGGATTGAATCAGGGCATGTGAAGCGTCTGGGGTAAAACATGGAAAGCTGTGTAGGTATGTATATTTGCGTGTGTGGACGTATGTATATACATGTGTATGGGGGTGGGTTGGGACATTTCTTTCGTCTGTTTCCTTGCGCTACCTCGCAAACGCGGGAGACAGCGACAAAGCAAAAAAAAAAAAAAAAAATATATATTTTTTTTTTTTTTATACTTTGTCGCTGTCTCCCGCGTTTGCGAGGTAGCGCAAGGAAACATGTATATATATATATATATATATATATATATATATATATATATATATATATATATTCTTTTTTTTTTTTGCTTTGTCGCTGTCTCCCGCTTTTGCAAGGTAGCGCAAGGAAACAGACGAAAGAAATGGCCAAACCCACCCCCATACACATGTATATACATACGTCCACACACGCAAATATACATACCTACACAGCTTTCCATGGTTTACCCCAGACGCTTCACATGCCTTGATTCAATCCACTGACAGCACGTCAACCCCGGTATACCACATCGCTCCAATTCACTCTATTCCTTGCCCTCCTTTCACCCTCCTGCATGTTCAGGCCCCGATCACACAAAATCTTTTTCACTCCATCTTTCCACCTCCAATTTGGTCTCCCTCTTCTCCTCGTTCCCTCCACCTCCGACACATATATCCTCTTGGTCAATCTTTACTCACTCATTCTCTCCATGTGACCAAACCACTTCAAAACACCCTCTTCTGCTCTCTCAACCACGCTCTTTTTATTCCCACACATCTCTCTTACCCTTACGTTACTTACTCGATCAAACCACCTCTACCACATATTGTCCTCAAACATCTCATTTCCAGCACATCCATCCTCCTGCGCACAACTCTTTCCATAGTCCACGCCTCGCAACCATACAACATTGTTGGAACCACTATTTCTTCAAACATACCCATTTTTGCTTTCCGAGATAATGTTCTCGACTTCCACACATTCTTCAAGGCTCCCAGAATTTTCGCCCCCTCCCACACCCAATGATCCACTTCCGCTTCCATGGTTCCATCCGCTGCCAGATCCACTCCCAGATATCTAAAACCCTTCACTTCCTCCAGTTTTTCTCCATTCAAACTCACCTCCCAATTGTGTGGTTTCAGAAGTGGTAGAGGATGTGTGGATCAGGTGTTTGCTTTGAAGAATGTATGTGAGAAATACTTAGAAAAGCAAATGGATTTGTATGTAGCATTTATGGATCTGGAGAAGGCATATGATAGAGTTGATAGAGATGCACTGTGGAAGGTATTAAGAATATATGGTGTGGGAGGCAAGTTGTTAGAAGCAGTGAAAAGTTTTTATCGAGGATGTAAGGCATGTGTACGTGTAGGAAGAGAGGAAAGTGATTGGTTCTCAGTGAATGTAGGTTTGCGGCAGGGTATGTGATGTCTCCATGGTTGTTTAATTTGTTTATGGATGGGTGTTGTTAGGGAGGTGAATGCAAGAGTTTTGGAAAGAGGGGCAAGTATGAAGTCTGTTGGGGATGACAGAGCTTGGGAAGTGAGTCAGTTGTTGTTCGCTGATGATACAGCGCTGGTGGCTGATTCATGTGAGAAACTGCAGAAGCTGGTGACTGAGTTTGGTAAAGTGTGTGAAAGAAGAAAGTTAAGAGTAAATGTGAATAAGAGCAAGGTTTTATATATATATATATATATATATATATATATATATATATATATATATATATATATATATATATATATATATATATATATATACATATATATATATATATATATATATATATATGTATATATATATATATATATATATATATATATATATATATATATATATATATATATATATATATATATATATATATATATATATATATATATATATATATATATATATACATATATATATATATATATATATATATATATATATATATATATATATATATATATATATATATATATATATATATATATATATATATATATATATATACATATATATATATATATATATATATATATATATATATATATATATATATTCTCTGTTTACCAAATCATTTTCCCTCACCCTCGCACTTTGCACACCACCTCGACCAAAACACCCTATATCTGCCACTCTATCATCAAACACATTCAACAAACCTTCAAAATACTCACTCCATCTCCTTCTCACATCACTACTACTTGTTATCACCTCCCCATTTGCGCCCTTCACTGAAGTTCCCATTTCCTCCCTTGTCTTAAGCACTTTATTTACCTACTTCCAGAACATCTTTTTATTCTCCCTAAAATTTAATGATACTCTCTCACCCCAACTCTCATTTGCACTTTTTTTCACCTCTTGCACCTTTCTCTTGACCTCCTGTCTCTTTCTTTTATACATCTCCCACTCAATTGCATTTTTTCCCTGCAAAAATCGTCCAAATGCCTCTCTCTTCTCTTTCACTAATACTCTTACTTCTTCATCCCACCACTCACTACCCTTTCTAATCAACCCACCTCCCACTCTTCTCATACCACAAGCATCTTTTGCGCAATACATCACTGATTCCCTAAAAACATCCCATTCCTCCCCCACTCCACTTACTTCCATTGTTCTCACCTTTTTCCATTCTGTACTCAGTCTCTCCTGGTACTTCCTCACACAAGTCTCCTTCCCAAGCTCACTTACTCTCACCACCCTCTTCACCCCAACATTCACTCTTCTTTTCTGAAAACCCATACAAATCTTCACCTTAGCCTCCACAAGATAATGATCAGACATCCCTCCAGTTGCACCTCTTAGCACATTAACATCCAAAAGTCTCTCTTTCGCGCGACTGTCAATTAACACGTAATCCAATAACGCTCTCTGGCCATCTCTCCTACTTACATAAGTATACTTATGTATATCTCGCTTTTTAAACCAGGTATTCCCAATCATCAGTCCTTTTTCAGCACATAAATCTACAAGCTCTTCACCATTTCCATTTACAACACTGAACACCCAATGTATACCAATTATTCCCTCAACTGCCACATTACTCATCTTTGCATTCAAATCTCCCAACACTATAACCCGGTCTCGTGCATCAAAACCACTAACACACTCATTCAGCTGCTCCCAAAACACTTGCCTCTCATGGTCTTTCTTCTCATGCCAAGGTGGATATGCACCAATAATCACCCATCTCTCTCCATCAATTTCCAGTTTTACCCATATTATTCGAGAATTTACTTTCTTACATTCTATCACATACTTCCACAACTCTTGTTTCAGGAGTACTCCTACTCCTTCCCTCTCTCTTGTCCTCTCACTAATCCCTGACTTTACTCCCCAGACATTCCCAAACCACTCTTCCCCTTTACCCTTGAGCTTCGTTTCACTCAGAGGGAAAACATCCAGGTTCCTTTCCTCAAACATACTACCTATCGCTCCTTTTTTCACATCTTGGTTACATCCACACACATTTAGGCACCCCAATCTGAGCCTTCGAGGAGGATGAGCACTCCCCGCGTGTCTCCTTCTTCTGTTTCCCATTTTAGAAAGTTAAAAAAAATACAAGGAGGGGAGGATTTCTGGCCCCAAGCTCCCGTCCCCTCTAGTCGCTTTCTACGACACGCGAGGAATGCGTGGGAAGTATTCTTTCACCCCTATCCCTAGGGATAATATATATATATATATATATATATATATATATATATATATATATACACATACACACATATACACACACACACGCACATATACACACACACACACATACATATATATACATGTGAAAAATGTAAGACAAAATTTAGAAAACTGAAACTTTTAGCTTGAAATGAAAAGAAAAAATGAATGTCACATAATGGTTCAACATCTGGCTATGGAAAAAGGAAATGTTTAATTTATTTACACAAACGACAATAGTAGTTCTCATCAATTTAACCACTGTATCAATAAGCTTCAATGTCTAAGCTTAGAGTTGATAGAGATGCTCTGTGGAAGGTATTAAGAATATATGGTGTGGGAGGAAAGTTGTTAGAAGCAGTGAAAAGTTTTTATCGAGGATGTAAGGCATGTATACGTGTAGGAAGAGAGGAAAGTGATTGGTTCTCAGTGAATTTAGGTTTGCGGCAGGGGTGTGTGATGTCTCCATGGTTGTTTAATTTGTTTATGGATGGGATTGTTAGGGAGGTGAATTCAAGAGTTTTGGAAAGAGGGGCAAGTATGAAGTCTCTTGGGGATGAGAGAGCTTGGGAAGTGAGTCAGTTGTTCTTGCTGATGATACAGCGCTGGTGGCTGATTCATGTGAGAAACTACAGAAGCTGGTGACTGAGTTTGGTAAAGTGTGTGAAAGAAGAAAGTTAAGAGTAAATGTGGATAAGAGCAAGGTTATTAGGTACAGTAGGGTTGAGGGTCAAGTCAATTGGGAGGTGAGTTTGAATGGAGGAAAACTGGAGGAAGTGAAGTGTTTTAGATATCTGGGAGTGGATCTGGCAGCGGATGGAACCATGGAAGCGGAAGTGGATCATAGGGTGGGGGAGGGGGCGAAAATTCTGGGAGCCTTGAAGAATGTGTGGAAGTCGAGAACATTATCTCGGAAAGCAAAAATGGGTATGTTTGAAGGAATAGTGGTTCCAACAATGTTGTATGGTTGCGAGGCGTGGACTATGGATAGAGTTGTGCGCAGAAGGATGGATGTGCTGGAAATGAGATGTTTGAGGACAATATGTGGTGTGAGGTGGTTTGATCGAGTAAGTAACGTAAGGGTAAGAGAGATGTGTGGAAATAAATAGAGCATGGTTGAGAGAGCAGAAGAGGGTGTTTTGAAATGGTTTGGTCACATGGAGAGAATGAGTGTGGAAAGATTGACCAAGAGGATATATGTGTCGGAGGTGGAGGGAACGAGGAGAAGAGGGAGACCAAATTGGAGGTGGAAAGATGGAGTGAAAAAGATTTTGTGTGATCGGGGCCTGAACATGCAGGAGGGTGAAAGGAGGGCAAGGAATAGAGTGAATTGGAGCGATGTGGTTTACCGGGGTTGACGTGCTGTCAGTGGATTGAATCAATGCATGTGAAGCGTCTGGGGTAAACCATGGAAAGCTGTGTAGGTATGTATATTTGCGTGTGTGGAAGTATGTATATACATGGGTATGAGGGTGAGTTGGGCCATTTCTTTCGTCTGTTTCCTTGCGCTACCTCGCAAACGCGGGAGACAGCGACAAAGCAAAAAAAAACAAAATATATATATATATATATATATATATATATATATATATATATATATATATATATATGTATATATATATATATATATATATTTTCTTTCTTTTTTTTTTACTATTCGCCATTTCCCGCGTTAGCGAGGTAGCGTTATGAACAGAGGACAGGGCCTTTTTTGGAATATCCTCACCTGGCCCCCTCTCTTCCTTCTTTTGGAAAATTAAAAAAAAACAAAAGGGGAGGATTTCCAGACCACGCTCCCTCCCCTTTTAGTTGCCTTCTACGACACGCAGGGAATATGTGGGAAGTATTCTTAATACCCTATCCCCAGGGATATATATATATATATATATATATATATATATATATATATATATATATATATATATATATATATATATATATATATATATATATATATATACATTCTCACATGAATCAGCCACCAGCGTTGTATCATCAGCGAACAACAACTGACTCAATTCCCAAGCTCTCTCATCCCCAACAGACTTCATACTTGCCCCTCTTTCCAAAACTCTTGCATTTACCTCCCTAACAACCCCATCCATAAACAAATTAAACAACCATGGAGACATCACACACCCCTGCCGCAAACCTACATTCACTGAGAACCAATCACTTTCCTCTCTTCCTACACGTACACATGCCTTACATCCTCGATAAAAACATTTCACTGCTTCTAACAACTTTCCTCCCACACCATATATTCTTAATACCTTCCACAGAGCATCACTATCAACTCTATCATATGCCTTCTCCAGATCCATAAATGCTACATACAAATCCATTTGCTTTTATAAGTATTTCTCACATACATTCTTCAAAGCAAACACCTGATCCACACATCCTCTACCACTTCTGAAACCACACTGCTCTTCCCCAATCTGATGCTCTGTACATGCCTTCACCCTCTCAATCAATACCCTCCCATATAATTTACCAGGAATACTCAACAAACTTATACCTCTGTAATTTGAGCACTCAATCTTATCCCCTTTCCTTTGTACAATGGCACTATGCACGAATTCCGCCAATCCTCAGGCACCTCACCATGAGGCATACATACATTAAATAACCTTACCAACCAGTCAACAATACAGTCACCCCCTTTTTTAATAAATTCCACTGCAATACCATCCAAACCTGCTGCCTTGCCGGCTTTCATCTTCCGCAAAGCTTTCACTACCTCTTCTCTGTTTACCAAATCATTTTCCCTAACCCTCTCACTTTGAACACCACCTCGACTAAAACACCCTATATCTGCCACTCTATCATCAACCACATTCAACAAACCTTCAAAATACTCACTCCATCTCCTTCTCACATCACCACTACTTGTTATCACCTCCCCACTTGCGCCCTTCACCGAAGTTCCCATTTGCTCCCTTGTCTTACGCACTTTATTTACCTCCTTCCAGAACATCTTGGGAAGTGAGTCAGTTGTTGTTCGCTGATGATACAGCGCTAGTGGCTGATTCATGTGAGAAACTCCAGAAGCTGGTGACTGAGTTTGGAAAAGTGTGTGGAAGAAAAAAGTTAAGAGTAAATGTGAATAAGAGCAAGGTTATTAGGTACAGTAGGGTTGAGGGTCAAGTCGATTGGGAGGTGAGTTTGAATGGAGAAAAACAGGAGGAAGTGAAGTGTTTTAGATATCTGGGAGTGGATCTGGCAGCGGATGGAACCATGGAAGCGGAAGTGGATCATAGGGTGGGGGAGGGGGCGAAAATCCTGTGAGCCTTGAAGAATGTGTGGAAGTAGAGAACATTATCTCGGAAAGCAAAAATGGGTATGTTTGAAGGAATAGTGGTTCCGACAATGTTGTATGGTTGCGAGGCGTGGGCTATGGATAGAGTTGTGCACAGGAGGATGGATGTGCTGGAAATGAGATGTTTGAGGACAATGTGTGGTGTGAGGTGGTTTGATCGAGTGAGTAACGTAAGGGTAAGAGAGATGTGTGGAAATAGAAAGAGTGTGGTTGAGAGAGCAGAAGAGGGTGTTTTGAAGTGATTTGGGCACATGGAGAGGATGAGTGAGGAAAGATTGACCAAGAGGATATATGTGTCGGAGGTGAGGGAACAAGGAGAAGAGGGAGACCAAATTGAAGGTGGAAAGATGGAGTGAAAAAGATTTTGTGTGATCGGGGACTGAACATGCAGGAGGGTGAAAGGAGGGCAAGGAATAGAGTGAATTGGAGCGATGTGGTATACCGGGGTTGACGTGCTGTCAGTGGATTGAAGCAGAGCATGTGAAGCGTCTGGGGTAAGCCATGGAAAGCTGTGTAGGTATGTATATTTGCTTGTGTGGACGTATGTATATACATGTGTATGGGGGGGGGTTGGGCCATTTCTTTCGTCTGTTTCCTTGCGCAACCTCGCAAACGCGGGAGACAGCAACAAAATATAATAAAAAAAAGTAATAATAATATATATACATATATATATATATATATATATATATATATATATATATATATATATATATATATATATATATATATATATATATATATATATATATATATATTTTTTTTTTTTTTTTCTATACTTTGTCGCTGTCTCCCGTGTTTGCGAGGTAGCGCAAGGAAACACACGAAAGAAATGGCCCAACCCACCCCCCCCACACACACATGTATATACATACGTCCACACACGCAAATATACATACCTACACAGCTTTCCATGGTTTACCCCAGACGCTTCACATGCCTTGATTCAATCCACTGACAGCACGTCAACCTCGGTATACCACATCGCTCCAATTCACTCTATTCCTTGCCCTCCTTTCACCCTCCTGCATGTTCAGGCCCCGATCACACAAAATCTTTTTCACTCCATCTTTCCACCTCCAATTTGGTCTCCCTCTTCTCCTCGTTCCCTCCACCTCCGACATATATATCCTTTTGGTCAATCTTTCCTCACTCATTCTCTCCATGTGCCCAAACCACTTCAAAACACCCTCTTCTGCTCTCTCAACCACGCTCTTTTTATTTCCACACATCTCTCTTACCCTTACGTTACTCACTCGATCAAACCACCTCACACCACACATTGTCCTCAAACATCTCATTTCCAACACATCCATCCTCCTGCGCACAACTCTATCCATAGCCCACGCCTCGCAACCATACAACATTGTTGGAACCACTATTCCTTCAAACATACCCATTTTTGCTTTCCGAGATAATGTTCTCGACTTCCACACATTCTTCAAGGCCCCCAGAGTTTTCGCCCCCTCCTCCATCCTATGATCCACTTCCGCTTCCATGGTTCCATCCGCTGCCAGATCCACTCCCAGATATCTAAAACACTTCACTTCCTCCAGTTTTTCTCCATTCAAACTCACCTCCCAATTGACTTGACCCTCAACCCTACTGTACCTAATAACCTTGCTCTTATTCACATTTACTCTTAACTTTCTTCTTTCACACACTTTACCAAACTCAGTCACCAGCTTCTGCAGTTTCTCACATGAATCAGACACCAGCGCTGTATCACCAGCGAACAAAAACTGACTCAATTCCCAAGCTCTCTCATCCCCAACAGACTTCATACTTGCCCCTCTTTCCAAAACTCTTGCATTTACCTCCCTAACAACCCCATCCATAAACAAATTAAACAACCATGGAGACATCACACACCCCTGCCGCAAACCTACATTCACTGAGAACCAATCACTTTCCACTCTTCCTACACGTACACATGCCTTACATCCTCGATAAAAACTTTTCACTGCTTCTAACAACTTTCCTCCCACACCATATATTCTTAATACTTTCCACAGAGCATCTCTATCAACTCTATCATATGCCTTCTCCAGATCCATAAATGCTACATACAAATCCATTTGCTTTTCTAAGTATTTCTCACATACATTCTTCAAAGCAAACACCTGATCCACACATCCTCTACCACTTCTGAAACCATACTGCTCTTCCCCAGTCTGATGCTCTGTACATGCCTTCACCCTCTCAATCAATACCCTCCCATATAATTTACCAGGAATACTCAACAAACTTATACCTCTGTAATTTGAGCACTCACTCTTATCCCCTTTGCCTTTGTACAATGGCACTATGTACGCATTCCGCCAATCCTCAGGCACCTCACCATGAGTCATACATACATTAAATAACCTTACCAACCAGTCAACAATACAGTCACCCACTTTTTTAATAAATTCCACTGCAATACCATCCAAACCTGCTGCCTTGCCGGCTTTCATCTTCCGCAAACCTTTCACTACCTCTTCTCTTTTTACCAAATCATTTTCCCTAACCCTCTCACTTTGCACACCACCTCGACCAAAGCACCCTATATCTGCCACTCTATCATCAAACACATTCAACAAACCTTCAAAATACTCACTCCATCTCCCTCTCACATCACCACTTCTTGTTATCACCTTCCCATTTGCGCCCTTCACTGAAGTTCCCATTTGCTTTACCAAATCATTTTCCCTAACCATCTCACTTTGCACACCACGTCGACCAAAGCACCCTATATCTGCCACTCTATCATCAAACACATTCAACAAACCTTCAAAATACTCACTCCATCTCCCTCTCACATCACCACTTCTTGTTATCACCTCCCCATTTGCGCCCTTCACTGAAGTTCCCATTTGCTCCCTTGTCTTAAGCACTTTATTTACCTCCTTCCAGAACATCTTTTTATTCTCCCTAAAATTTAATGACTCTCTCTCACCCCAACTCTCATTTGCCCTTTTTTTCACCTCTTGCACCTTTCTCTTGACCTCCTGTCTATTTCTTTTATACATCTCCCACTCAATTGCATTTTTTCCCTGCAAAAATCGTCCAAATGCCTCTCTCTTCTCTTTCACTAATACTCTTACTTCTTCATCCCACCACTCACTACCCTTTCTAATCAACCCACCTCCCACTCTTCTCATGCCACAAGCATCTTCTGCGCAATCCATAACTGATTCCATAAATACATCCCAATCCTCCCCCACTCCCCCCGCTTCCATTGTTCTCACCTTTTTCCATTCTGTACTCAGTCTCACCCGGTACCTCCTCACACAGGTCTCCTTCTCAAGCTCACTTACTCTCACCACCCTCTTCACCCCAACATTCACTCTTCTTTTTTGAAAACCCATACAAATCTTCACCTTAGCCTCCACAAGATAATGATCAGACATCCCTCCAGTTGCACCTCTCAGCACATTAACATCCAAAAGTCTCTCTTTCGCACGCCTGTCAATTAACACGTAATCCAATAACGCTCTCTGGCCATCTCTCCTACTTACATAAGTATACTTATGTATATCTCGCTTTTTAAACCAGGTATTCCCAATCATCAGTCCTTTTTCAGCACATAAATCTACAAGCTCTTCACCATTTCCATTTACAACACTGAACACCCCATGTATACCAATTATTCCCTCAACTGCCACATTACTCACCTTTGCATTCAAATCACCCATCACTATAACCCGGTCTCTCTCTCTCTCTCTCTCTCTCTCTCTCTCTCTCTCTCTCTCTCTCTCTCTCTCTCTCTCTCTCTCTCTCTCTCTCTCTCTCTCTCTCTCTCTCTCTCTCTCTCTCTCTCTCTCTCTCTCTCTCTCTCTCTCTCTCTCTCTCTATATATATATATATATACCCTTACGTTACTTACTCGATCAAACCACCTCACACCACACATTGTCCTCAAACATCTCATTTCCAGCACATCCATCCTCCTGCGCACAACTCTATCCATAGCCCACGCCTCGCAACCATAAAACATTGTTGGAACCACTATTCCTTCAAACATACCCATTTTTGCTTTCCGAAATAATTTTCTCCACTTCCACACATTCTTCAAGGCTCCCAGGATTTTCGCTCCCTTCCCCACCCTGTGATCCACTTCCGCTTCCATGGTTCCATCCGCTGCCAGATCCACTCCCAGATATCTAAAACACTTTACTTCCTCCAGTTTTTCTCCATTCAAACTTACCTCCCAATTGACTTGACCCTCAACGCTACTGTACCTAATAACCTTGCTCTTATTCATATTTACTCCTAACTTTCTTCTTTCACACACTTTACCAAACTCAATCACCAGCTTCTGCAGTTTCTCACATGAATCAGCCACCAGCACTGTATCATCAGCGAACAACAACTGACTCACTTCCCAAGCTCTCTCATCCCCAACAGACTTCATACTTGCCCCTCTTTCCAAAACTCTTGCATTCACCTCCCTAACAACCCCATCCATAAACAAATTAAACAACCATGGAGACATCACACACCCCTGCCGCAAACCTACATTCACTGAGAACCAATCACTTTCCTCTCTTCCTACACGTACATATGCCTTACATGCTCGATAAAAACTTTTCACTGCTTCTAACAACTTACCTCCCACACCATATATATATATATATATATATATATATATATATATATATATATATATATATATATATATATATATATATATATATATATATATATATATATATATATATATATATATATATATATATATATATATATATATATATATATATATATATATATATATATATATATATATATATATATATATATATATATATATATATATATATATATATATATATATATATATATATATATATATATATATATATATATATATATATATATATATATATATATATATATATATATATATATATATATATATATATATATATATATATATATATATATATATATATATATATATATATATATATATATATATATATATATATATATATATATATATATATATATATATATTTAGGGAATCAGTGATGGATTCCGCAAAAGATGCTTGTGGCATGAGAAGAGTGGGAGGTGGGTTGATTAGAAAAGGTAGTGAGTGGTGGGATGAAGAAGTAAGAGTATTAGTGAAAGAGAAGAGAGAGGCATTTGGACGATTTTTGCAGCGAAAAAATGCAATTGAGTGGGAGATGTATAAAAGAAAGAGACAGGAGGTCAAGAGAAAGATGCAAGAGGTGAAAAAAAGGGCAAATGAGAGTTGGGGTGAGAGAGTATCATTAAATTTTAGGGAGAATTAAAAGATGTTCTGGAAGGAGGTAAATAAAGTGCGTAAGACAAGGGAGCAAGTGGGAACTTCAGTGAAGGGCGCAAATGGGGAGGTGATAACAAGTAGTGGTGATGTGAGAAGGAGATGGAGTGAGTATTTTGAAGGTTTGTTGAATGTGTTTGATGATAGAGTGGCAGATATAGGGTGTTTTGGTCGAGGTGGTGTGCAAAGTGAGAGGGTTAGGGAAAGTGATTTGGTAAACAGAGAAGAGGTAGTGAAAGCTTTGCGGAAGATGAAAGCCGGCAAGGCAGCAGGTTTGGATGGTATTGCAGTGGAATTTATTAAAAAATGGGGTTACTGTATTCTTGACTGGTTGGTAAGGTTATTTAATGTATGTATGACTCATGGTGAGGTGCCTGAGGATTGGCGGAATGCGTGCATAGTGCCATTGTACAAAGGCAAAGGGGATAAAAGTGTGTGCTCAAATTACAGAGGTATAAGTTTGTTGAGTATTCCTGGTAAATTATATGAGAGGGTATTGATTGAGAGGGTGAAGGCATGTACAGAGCATCAGATTGGGGAAGAGCAGTGTGGTTTCAGAAGTGGTAGAGGATGTGTGGATCAGGTGTTTGCTTTGAAGAATGTATGTGAGAAATACTTAGAAAAGCAAATGGATTTGTATGTAGCATTTATGGATCTGGAGAAGGCATATGATAGAGTTAATAGAGATGCTCTGTGGAAGGTATTAAGAATATATGGTGTGGGAGGCAAGTTGTTAGAAGCAGTGAAAAGTTTTTATCGAGGATGTAAGGCATGTGTACGTGTAGGAAGAGAGGAAAGTGATTGGTTCTCAGTGAATGTAGGTTTGCGGCAGGGGTGTGCGATGTCTCCATGGTTGTTTAATTTGTTTATGGATGGGGTTGTTAGGGAGGTAAATGCAAGAGTTTTGGAAAGAGGGGCAAGTATGAAGTCTGTTGGGGATGAGAGAGCTTGGGAAGTGAGTCAGTTGTTGTTCGCTGATGATACAGCGCTGGTGGCTGATTCATGTGAGAAACTGCAGAAGCTGGTGATTGAGTTTGGTAAAGTGTGTGAAAGAAGAAAGTTAGGAGTAAATATGAATAAGAGCAAGGTTATTAGGTACAGTAGGGTTGAGGGTCAAGTCAATTGGGAGGTGAGTTTGAATGGAGAAAAACTGGAGGAAGTGAAGTGTTTTAGATATCTGGGAGTGGATCTGGCAGCGGATGGAACCATGGAAGCGGAAGTGGATCATAGAGTGGGGGAGGGGGCGAAAATTCTGGGGGCCTTGAAGAATGTGTGGAAGTCGAGAACATTATCTCGGAAAGCAAAAATGGGTATGTTTGAAGGAATAGTGGTTCCAACAATGTTGTATGGTTGCGAGGCGTGGGCTATGGATAAAGTTGTGCGCAGGAGGATGGATGTGCTGGAAATGAGATGTTTGAGGACAATGTTTGGTGTGAGGTGGTTTGATCGAGTGAGTAACGTAAGGGTAAGAGAGATGTGTGGAAATAAAAAGAGCGTGGTTGAGAGAGCAGAGGAGGGTGTTTTGAAGTGGTTTGGGCACATGGAGAGAATGAGTGAGGAAAGATTGACCAAGAGGATATATGTGTCGGAGGTGGAGGGAACGAGGAGAAGAGGGAGACCAAATTGGAGGTGGAAAGATGGAGTGAAAAAGATTTTGTGTGATCGGGGCCTGAACATGCAGGAGGGTGAAAGGAGGGCAAGGAATAGAGTGAATTGGAGCGATGTGGTATACCGGGGTTGACGTGCTGTCAGTGGATTGAATCAGTGCATGTGAAGCGTCTGGGGAAAACCATGGAAGGCTGTGTAGGTATGTATATTTGCGTGTGTGGACGTATGTATATACATGTGTATGGGGGGGGGGGGGCATTTCTTTCGTTTGTTTCCTTGCGCTACCTCGCAAAAGCGGGAGACAGCGACAAAGTATAAAAAAAAAAGAAAGAATATATATATATATATATATATATATATATATATATATATATATATATATATATATATATATATATATATATATATATATATATATATATATATTTATTTTATCTTTCTAAAAGAGGAAACAGAAGAAGGAGTCACGCGAAGAGTGCTCATCCTCCTCGAATGCTCAGATTGGGGTGTCTAAATGTGTGTGGATGTAACCAAGATGAGAAAAAAGGAGAGATAGGAAGTATGTTTGAGGAAAGGAACCGGGATGTTTTGTTTCTGAGTGAATCAAAGCTCAAGTGTAAATCGGAAGAGTGGTTTGGGAATGTCTTGGGAGTAAAGTCAGGGGTTAGTGAGAGGACAAGAGCAAGGGAGGGAGTAGCACTACTCCTGAAACATTAGTTGTGGGAGTATGTGATAGAGTGTAAGAAAGTAAATTCTAGATTGATATGGGTTAAACTGAATGTTGATGGAGAGAGATGGGTGAATATTGTTGCATATGCACCAGGGCATGAGAAGAAAGATCATGAGAGGCACGTGTTTTGGAGAAGCTGAATGAGCGTGTAAGTGGTTTTGATGCAATAGACCGGGTTATAGTGATGGGTGATTTGAATGCAAAGGTGAGTAATGTGGCAGTTGAGGGAATAATTGGTATACATGGGGTGTTCAGTGTTGTAAATGGAAATGGTGAAGAGGTTGTAGATTTATGTCCTGAAAAAGGACTGGTGATTGAGAATAGCTGGTTTAAAAAGCGAGATATACATAAGTATTCGTATGTAAGTAGGAGAGATGGCCAGAGAGCGTTATTGTATTACTTTTTAATTGATAGACGCACGAAAGAGATACTTTTGGATGTTAATGTGCTGAGAGGTGCAACTTGAGGGATGTCTGATCATAATCTTCTGGAAGCGAAGGTGAAGATTTGTGGGGGTTTTCAGAAAAGAAGAGAGAATGTTGGGGTGAAGATAGTGGTGAGAGTAAGTGAGCTAGGGAAGAAGACTTGTGTGAGGAAGTACCAGGAGAGACTGAGTACAGAATGGAAAAAGGTGAGAAAAAAGGTGGTAAGTGGAGTGGGGGAGGAATGGGATGTATTTAAGGAAGCAGTGATGGCTTGCGCAAAAGGTGCGTGTGGCATGAGAAACTTGGAAGGTGGGTTGATTAGAAAAGGCAGTGAGTGGTGGGATGAAGAAGTAAGAGTATTAGTGAAAGAGAAGAGAGAGGCATTTGGACGATTTTTGCAGGTAAAAAATGCAAATGAGTGGGAGAGGTATAAAAGAAAGAGGCAGGAGGTCAAGAGAAAGGTGCAAGAGGTGAAAAAGAGGGCAAGTGAGAGTTGGGGAGAGAGAGTATCATTAAATTTTAGGGAGAATAAAAAGATGTTTTGGAAGGAGGTAAATAAAGTGCGTAAGACAAGGGAGCAAATGGGAACTTCAGTGAAGGGGGCTAATGAGGAAGTGATTACAAGTAGTGATGATGTGAGAAGGAGATGGAGTGAGTATTTTGAAGGTTTGTTGAAAGTGTGTTTGATGATAGAGTGGCAGATATTGTTTGTTTTGGTCGAGGTGGTGTGCAAAGTAAGAGGGTTAGGGAAAATGATTTCGTAAATAGACAAGAGGTAGTAAAAGATTTACGGAATATGAAAGCCGGCAATGCAGCAGGTTTGGATGGTATTGCAGTGGAATTTATTAAAAAAGGGGTTGACTGTATTGTTGACTGGTTGGTAAGGATATTTCATGTATGTATGATTCATGGTGAGGTGCCTGAGGATTGGCGGAATGCTTGCATAGTGCCATTGTACAAAGGCAAAGGGGATAGGAGTGAGTGCTCAAATTACAGAGATATAAGTTTGTTGAGTGTTCCTGGTAAATTATATGTGAGGGTATTGAATGAGAGGGTGAAGGCATGTGCGGAGGATTAGATTGGGGAAGAGTAGTGTTGTTTCAGAAGTGGTAGAGGATGTGTGGATCAGGTGTTTGCTTTGAAAAATGTATGTGAGAAATACTTAGAAAAACAAATGGATTTGTATGTAGCATTTATGGATCTGGAGAAGGCATATGATAGAGTTGATAGAGATGCTCTGTGGAAGGTTTTAAGAATATATGGTGTGGGTGTCAAGTTGTTAGAATCACTGAAAAGGTTTTATCGAGGATATAAGGCATGTGTACGTGTAGGAAGAGAGGAAAGTGATTGGTTCTCAGTGAATGTAGGCTTGTGGCAGGGGTGTGTGATGTCTCCGTGGTTGTTTAATTTGTTTAAGGATGGGGTTGTTAGTGAGCTGAATGCAAGTGTTTTGGAAAGAGGGGCAAGTATGCAGTCCGTTGTGGATGAGAGAGCTTGGGAAGTGAGTCAGTTGTTGTTCGCTGATGATACAGCGCTGGTGGCTGATTCATGTAAGAAACTGCAGAAGCTGGTGACTGAGTTTGGTAAAGTGTGTGAAAGAAGAAAGTTAAGAGTAAATGTGTATAAGAGCAAGGTTATCAGGTATAGTAGGGTTGAGGGTCAAGTCAATTGGAAGGTAAGTTTGAATGAAGAAAAACTGGAGGAAGTAAAGTGTTTTAGATATCTGGGAGTGGATCTGGCAGCGGATGGAACCATGGAAGCGGAAGTGAATCATAGGGTGGGGGAGGGGGCGAAAATTCTGGGAGCCTTGAAGAATGTGTGGAAGTCGAGAACATCATCTCGGAAAGCAAAAATGGGTATATTTCAAGGAATAGTGGTTACAGCAATGTTGTATGGTTGCGAGGCGTGGGCTATGGATAGAGTTGTGCGCAGGAGGCTGGATGTTCTGGAAATGAGATGTTTAAGGACAATATGTGTTGTGAGGTGGTTTGATCGAGTAAGTAATGTAAGGGTAAGGGAGATGTGTGGAAATAAAAAGAGTGTGGTTGAGAGAGCAGAAGAGGGTATTTTGAAATGGTTTGGGCACATGGAGAGAATGAGTGAGGAAAGATTGACCAAGAGGATATATGTGGCAGAGGTGGAGGGAACGAGGGGAAGTGGGAGACCAAATTGGAGGTGGAAAGATGGAGTGAAAAAGATTTTGAGTGATCGGTGCCTGAACATGCAGGAGGGTGAAATGCGTGCAAGGAATAGATTGAATTGGAACGATGTGGTATACCGGGGTCGACGTGCTGTCAATGGATTGAAACAGGGTATGTGAAGCGTCTGGGGTAAACCATGGAAATTTTTGTGGGGCCTAGATGTGGAAAGGGAGCTGTGGCTTCGGTGCATTATTGCATGACAGCTAGAGACTGAGTATGAACGAATGGGGGCTTTGGTGTCTTTCCCTAGCGCTACCTCGCACACATGAGGGTGGAGGGGGTTGTTATTCCATGTGTGGCGAGGTGGCGATGGGAACAAATAAAGGCAGACAGTATGAATTGTGTACATGTGTATATATGTATATATCTGTGTGTGTATATATATGTGTACATTGAGATGTATAGGTATGTATATTTGCGTGTGTGGACGTGTATGTATATGCATGCGTATGTTGTCGGGTTGGGCTATTCTTTCGCCCGTTTCCTTGCGCTACCTCGCTAACGTGGGAGAGAGCGACAAAGCAAAATAGATAAATAAATAAATAAATAAATAAATAAATATATATATATATATATATATATATATATATATATATATATATATATATATATATATATATATATATATATATATATATATATATATATATATATATATATATATATATATATCCATAACTAGAAAAAGCCAGTGCTCTAAGTACAATAACATTCTTCAAGGTTTCAGTTTCTGTTTAAAAAGAGCAAAAATATAATACTCTATCACAGACTCAATTACTCAAAATATTATATCCAAATGAAACCACTTCATTTAGCCAACAGTACAAACTTCAAACCAAGACTTGTTTTCGTTTCACGTATGCTTTCACACTCCCTAAAACTAGTTTCAACAATGTGACGAACTTTAATCTTCCTATCCATACAAAATATGTCATAAAAATATAAATCAAATTACAAAAAATAATATATATCATGTGTGTGCTTAGACATATCAAACATTCTAATTTAAATCAACAGCACCTATTATTCTTTATATTCTTATTATGGAGGACAATGGTTGAATCTTCCAGTGTAACCATAACTTCGGCAATTTCATTTGCAAAATCTTCAACAATGACTCTTGTCATTGCCATCCCATTGAGAGAGTTTAGGTGGGAGCAGGTGTCAAGATAGACATTGATTAAAAGGGATTCAAGAGTATTTTTATGTTTTAGTATAATTTTGGTGCAAGTTACTTTAATATTATTGTACAATCCTTGGTTGTGCATGTCTGTATAGTGTAAATTTATGGCTAGTTATTATGTTTTACATATATTGAATAGGGGATAGGGGAGAAAGAATACTTCCCACGTATTCCCTGCGTGTCGTAGAAGGCGACTAAAAGGGAAGGGAGCGGGGGGCTGGAAATCCTCCCCTCTCTCTTTTTTTTTTTTTTTTTTTTTTTTTTTCCAAAGGAAGGAACAGAGAAGGGGGCTGGATGAGGATGTTTCCTCAGAGGCCCAGTCCTCTGTTCTTAACGCTACCTCGCTGACGCGGGAAATGGCGAATAGTATGAAAGAAAGAAAAAGAAAGATATATATATATATATATATATATATATATATATATATATATATATATATATATATATATATATATATATATATATATATATATATATATATATATATGAATACGTTGCGATTTATAGGTATGTCTATGTGCGTGTTTGGACGTGTATGTATATACATGTGTATGTGGGTGGGTTGGGCCATTCTTTCGTTTGTTTCCTTGCGCTACCTCGCTAACGTGTGAGACAGCGACAAAGTATAATATAATAGAATATATATATATATATGCTTTTTAATATATGTAAGCTTGCGGTAGGAGTGCGTGATGTCTCCATGGTTTTTTGATTTGTCTATGGATCGTTTTTTTTAAGGAGGTGAATGCAAGAATTTTGGAGAGATTAGGCAAGTATGCAGTTTTTCGTGGATGATAGAGTTTGAAGCTAGTGACTGAGTTTGTTAAAGTATGTGAAAGAAGAAAGCTGAGAGTAAATGTGAATAAGAGCACAGCTACTAGGCACAGTAGGTTTGAGGGAGAAGTTAATTGGAAGATAAGTTTGAATTGAAAGATCCTGGAGGAAGTGAAGTGTTTGAGATATCTGGAAGTGGATTTAGCAGCGAATGGAAACATGGAAACGGAAGTGAGTTGCATGATGTGGGAGGGGTCGAAAGTTCTGGGATCGTTGAAATATATATGGAAGGCGAGAACATTATCTCGGAAAGGAAAAATAGGTATGTTTGAAGGAATAGTGGTTCCAACAATGTTCTGTGGTTGCGAGGCGTGTGCCATAGATATGGTTTTGCGGAGGAGGGTGGATGTTTTGGAAATGAGATGTTTCAGGACAATATGTGGTGTGAGGTGTTTTGATCGAGTAAGTAAACAAAGGGTAAGAGAGATGTGTGGTAATACAATGAGTGTGACTGAGAGAGCAGAGGAGGATGTATACAAATGGTTTGGTCACATGGAGAGAATGAGAGGTGACATATTAAAAAAGAGGATATACGTGTCGGAAGTGGAGGGACAAAGGAAAAGTAGGAGACCAGCGTAGAAGTGGAATATTGGAGTGAAAAAAAAAAATTCTGAGCGATCGAGACCTGAACATTCAGAAGGGTGAAAGGAGTCAAGGAACAGAGTGAATTGGAACGATGTGGTACAGGGAGTCGACGTGCTGTCAATCGATTGAACTAGAGCATGTGAAGCGTTTGGGGTAAACAATGGAAAGTTTCGTGGGGATTGAATGTGGAAAGGGAGATGTGGTTTCGGGGCATTATACATGAGAGCTAGAAACTGAGTGTGAACGAGTGTCGCCTTTTTCTCTTTTTCTTTCGCTAGCTCGCGCGCGTGCGGGGGAGAGGGTTGTCATTTCATATGTGGCGGGGTGACGACGGAAATGAAGAAAGTCTGAAAGTAGGAATTATGTACATATCTATATATTTGTATCTCTATGTATGTATATATATGTATACGTTGAAAGGTATAGGTATGTATATGTGAGTGTGTATCTGTATGTGGATGGGTTGGGCCATTCTTACCTCTGTTTCTTTGCTCTACATCGCTAACACGATATACATATATATAAATATATATATATATATATATATATATATATATATATATATATATATATATATATATATATATATATATATATATATACATATTTTGACTTTCTAAAAGGGGAAACAGGAGAAGGAGTCACTCGGGAATGCTCATCCTCCTCAAAGGCTCAGATTGGGGTGTCTAAATGTGTGTGGATGTAACCAAGATGAGAAAAAAGGAGAGATAGGTAGTATGTTTGAGGAAAGGAGCCTGGATCTTTTGACTCTGAGTGAAACGAAGATCAAAGGCAAAGGGGAAGAGTGGTTTGAAAATGTCTTGGGAGTAAAGTCAGGTGTTAGTGAGAGGACAAGAGCAAAGGAAGGAGTAGCACTACTCCTGAAACAGGAGTTGTGGGAGTATGTGATAGAGTGTAAGAAAGTAAATTCTAGATTGATATGGGTAAAACTGAAAGTCGATAGAGATATGGATGATTATTGGTGCATATGCACCTGGGTATGAGAAGAAAGATCATGAGAGGCATGTGTTTGGGAGCAGTTGAATGAGTGTGTTAGTGGTTTTGATGGACAAGACCGGGTTATAGTGATGGGTGATTTGAATGCAAAGGTGAGTAATGTGGCAGTTGAGGGAATGATTGGTATGCATGTGCTGTTCAGTGTTGTAAATGGAAATGGTGAAGAGCTTTTAGATTTAAGTGCTGAACAAAGACTGGTGACTGGGAATAACTCGTTTAAAAACCGAGATATACATAAGTATACGTATGTAAGTAGGAGAGCTGGCCAGAGAGCGTTATTTGATTACTTGTTAATTGATAGGTGCGGGAAAGAGAGACTTTTGGATATTAATATGCTGAGAGGTGCAACAGGAGGGATGTCTGATCATTTTCTTTTGGAGGCGAAGGTGAAGATTTGTAGAGGTTTTCAGAAAAGAAGAGATAATGTTGGGGTGAAGAGAGTGGTGAGAGTAAGTGAGATTGGGAAGGAGACTTGTGTGAGGAAGTGCAAGGAATGGAAAAAGGTGACAACAAAGGAGGTAAGGGGAGTGGGGGAGGAATGGGATGTATTTACGGAAGCAGTGATGGCTTGCGCAAAAGATGATTGTGGCATGAGGAGCGTGGGAGATGGTTTGATTAGAAAGGGTAGTGAGGGGTGGGATGAAGAAGTAACATTATTGGTGAAAGAAAAGAGAGAGGCATTTGGACGATTTTTGCAGGGAAAAAATGCAAATGAGTGTAAAATATATAAAAGAAAGAGGCAGAAGGTCAAGAGGAAGGTGCAAGAGGTGAAAAAGAGGCCAAATGAGAGTTGGGGTGAGAGAGAATCATTAAATGTTAGGGAGAATAAAAAGATGTTTTGGAAAGAGGTAGATAAAGTGCGTAAGACAAGTGAGTAAATGGGAACTTCAGTGAAGGTGGCTAATGGGGAGGTGATAACAAGTAGTGGTGATGTGAGAAGGAGATGGAGTGAGTATTTTGAAGGTTTGTTGGATGTATTTGGTGATAAAGTGGCAGATATAGGGTGTTTTGGTCGAGGTGGTGTGCAAAGTGAGAGGGTTAGGGAAAATGATTTGATAAAAAGAGAAGAGATAGTAAAAGCTTTGCGGAAGAAGAAAGCCGGTAAGGCAGCAGGTTTAGATGATATTGCAGTGGAATCTATTTAAATAGGGGGTGACTGTATTTTTGACTGGTTGGTACGGTTATTTAATGTATGTATGATTCATGGTGAGGTGCCTGAGGATTGGCGGAATGCTTGCATAGTGCCATTGTACAAAGGCAAAGGGGATAAGAGTGAGTGCTCAAATTACAGAGGCATAGGTTTGCTGAGTATTTCTGGTACATTATATGGTAAGGTATTGATTGAGAGGGTGAAGGCATGTACAGAGCATCAGATTGGGGAAGAGCAGTGTGGTTTCAGAAGTGGTAGATGATGTGTGGATCAGGTGTTTTCTTTGAAGAATGTATGTGAGAAATACTTAGAAAAGCAAATGGATTTGTATGTAGCATTCATGGATCTGGAGAATGCATACGATAGAGTTGATAGAGATGCTCTGAGGAAGGTATTAAAAATATATGGTGTGGGAGGCAAGTTGTCAGAAGAAGTTAAAAGTTTTTATCGAGGATGTAAGGCATGTGCACGTGTTGAAAGAGAGGAAAGTGATTGGTTCTCAGTGAATGTAGGTTTGCGGCAGGGATGTGTGATGTCTCCATGGTTGTTTAATTTGTTTATGGATGGGATTGTTAGGGAGGTGAATGCAAGAGTTTTGGAAAGAGGGTCAAGTATGAAGTCTGTTGTGGATGAGAGAGCTTGGGAAGTGAGTCAGTTGTTGTTTGCTGATGATACATCGCTGGTGGCTGATTCATGTGAGAAACTGCAGAAGCTGGTGACTGAGATTGGTGAAGTGTGTAAAAGAAGAAAGTTAAGAGTAAATGTGAATAAGAGCAAGGTTATTAGGTACAGTAAGGTTGAGGGTCAAGTTAATTTGGAGGTAAGTTTGAATGGAGAGAAACTGGAGGAAGTAAAGTGTTTTAGATATCTGGGAGTGGATCTGGCATCGGATGGAACCTTGGAAGTAGAAGTGAATCATAGGGTGGGGGAGGGGGCGAAAATTCTGGGAGCCTTGATGAATGTTGGATTTCGAGAGCATTATCTCGGAAAGCAAAAATGGGTATGTTTGAAAGAATAGTGATTTCAACAATGTTGTATTGTTGCGAGGCGTGGGCTATGGATAGAGTTGTGCGCAGGAGGGTGGATGTGCTGGAAATGAGATGTTTGAGGACAATATGTGGTGTGAGGTTGTTTCATCGAGTAAGTAATGTAAGTGTAAGAGAGATGTGTGGAAATGAAAAGAGTGTGGTTGAGAGAGCAGAAGAGGGTGTTTCGAAATGGTTTGGTTACATGAGGAGAATGAGTGAGGAAAGATTGACCAAGAAGATATATGTGTCAGAGGTGGACAGAATGAGAAGTGGGAGACCAAATTGGAAGTGGAAAGATGGAGTGAAATAGATTTTGAGTGATCGGGGCCTGAACATGTAGAAGGGTGAAATGCGTGCAAAGAATAGATTGGTTGGAACGATGCCTTATACCGGGGTCGACGTGCTGTCAATGGATTGAACCAGGGCATGTGAAGCGTCTGGGGTAAACCATGGAAAGTTGTCTGGGGCTTGGATGTGGAAAGGGAGCTGTGGTTTCGGTGTATTATTACATGGCAGCTCGATTCTGAGTGTGAATGAATGTGGCCTTTGTTGTCTTTTCCTAGCGCTACCTCGCACATATGAGGGAGTAGGGGGTTGTTTTTCCATGTGTGGCGAGGTGGCGATGGGAATTAATAGAGGCAGACAGTATGAATTATGTACATGTTTATATATGTACATGTCTGTGTGTGAATATATATGTGTACATTAAGATGTGTAGGTATGTATATTTGCGTGTGTGGACGTGTATGTATATACATGTGTATGTGGGTGGGTTGGGCCATTCTTTCGTCTTGTTTCCTTGCGCTACATCGCTAACGCGGGAGACAGCGACAAAGCAAAATCAATAAATAAATAAACATATATACATATCCGTGGGGATAAGGGAGAAAGAATACTCCCCACGCATTCTTCACGTGTCGTATAAGGCGACTAAACTGGACGTGAAAGGGGGACTGGAATCCCTCCTCTCCATGCATTTTGATTTTCTAAATGGGTAAACAGAAGGAGTCACGCGGAGGGGGCACATCCTCCTCGACGGCTCAGATTGAAGTGTCTAAATGTGTGTAGATGTAACCAACATGAGAAAAAAGGAGAGATAGGTAGTATGTTTGAGGAAAGAAATCTCGATGTTTTGGCTCGAAGTGAAACGAAGCTCAAGGTAAAGGGGAAGAGTGGTTTGGGAATGTCTTGGGAGTAAAGTCACGGGTTAGTGAGAGGACAAGAGCATGGGAAGGAGTGGCACTACTCCTGAAACATGAGAGGTGGGAATATGTGATAGAGTGTGAGTAAGTAAACTCTAGATTGATATAGGTAAAACTGAAAATGGATGGAGAGAGATGGGTGATTATTGGTGCATATGCACCTGGGCATGAGAAGAAAGATCATGAGAGGCAAATGTTTTGGGAGCAGCTGAGTGAGTGTGTTAGTAGTTTTCATGCACGAAACGGGGTTATAGTGATGGGTGATTTGAATGCAAAGGTGAGTAATGTGGCAGTTGACGGAATGATTGGTGTCCATAGGGTTTTCAGTGTTGTAAATGGAAATGGTGAAGAGCTTGTAGATATATGTGCTGAAAAATGACTGGTGATTGGAAATACCTGGTTTAAAAAGAGAGATAAACATAAGTATACGTATGTAAATAGGAGAGATGGCCAGAGAGCGTTATTGGATTACATGTCAATTGAAAGGCGCGCGAAAGAGAGACTTTTGGATGTGCTGATATGTGCAACTGGAGGGATGTCTAAACATTATCATGTGGAGGCGAAGGTGAAGATTTTTCGAGGTTGTCAGAAAAGAATAGAGAATGTTGAGGTGAAAAGAGAGTTGAGAGTAAGTGAGCTTGGGAAGGAGACTTGTGTTAGGAAGTACCAAGAGAGACTCAGTAGAGAATGGAAAAAGGTGAGTGCAAAGGACGTAAGGGGAGTGAGCGAGGAATGGGATGTATTTATGGAAGCTGTGATGGCTTGCGCAAAACATGCTTGTGGCATGAGAAGCGTGGGAGGTGGGCAGATTAGAAAGGGTAGTGTGTGGTGGGATGAAAAAGTAAAATTATTAGTGAAACAGATGAGTGAGGCATTTGGACGATTTTTGCAGGGAAACAATAAAAATGAGTGGAAGATGTATAAAAGAAAGAGGCAGGAGGTCAAGAGAAATATGCAAGAGGTGAAAAAGAGGCCAAATGAGAGTTGGGGTGAGAGAGGATAAATAAATTTTAGGGAGAATAAAAAGATGCTTTCGAAGGAAGTAAATAAAGTGCGTATGACAGGGGAACAAATGGGAATTTCAGAGAAGGGGGTAGATGGGGAGATGATAACAAGTAGTGGTGATTTGAGAAGATGGCATGAGCATTTTGAAGGTTTGTTGAATGTGTCTGATGACAGAGGGACAGATATAGGGTGTTTTGGTCGAGGTGGTGTGCAAAAAGAGAGGGTTAAGGAAAATGATTTGGTAAACAGAGAAGACGTAGTAAAAGTTTTGCGGAAAATGAAAGCCGGCATGACAGCGGGTTTCGATGGTATTGCAGTGGAATTTATTAAAAAAGGAGGTGGCTGTATTGTTGACTGGTTGGTAAGGCTATTTCATGCATGTATGACTCATGGTGAGGTGCTTGAGGATTGGTGGAATGCTTATGTATTGCCATTTTACAAAGGCAAAGGAAATAAAACTGAGTGCTCAAATTACAGAGGTATAAGTTTGTTGAGTATTCCTGGAAAATTATATGGAAGGGTATTGATTCAGAGGGTGATGGCATGTAAAGAGCATCAGATTGGGGAAGAGCAGTTTGGTTTCAGAAGTGGTAGAGGATGTGTGCATCAGGTGTTTGTTTTCAAGAATATATGTGTAAAATATTTAGATAAGCAAATGCATTTGTATGTAGCATTTATGGATCTGGAGAAGGCATATGATAGATCTGATAGAGTTGATCTCTGGAAGGTTTTAAGAATATATGGCGTGGGAGGCAATTTTTTAGAAGCAGTGAAAAGTTTTTATCAAGGATGTAAGGCATGTTTACGTGTAGGAAGAGAGGATATTGACTGGTTCCCACTGAATATTGGTTCGCGGCAGGGGTGCGCGATGTCTAATGGTTTTTTAATTTGTTTATGGATGGGATTGTTAGGGAGGTGAATGCAAGAGTTTTGGAAAGAGAGGTACGTATGCAATCTGTTGTGGATGAGAGAGCCTGGGAAGTGAGTCAGTTGTTGTTCGTTGATGATACAGCGCTGGTGGCTAATTCGTGTGAGAAACTGAAGAGGCTGGTGACTGAGTTTGGTAAAGTGTGTGAAAGAAGAAAGCTGAGAATAAATGTGAATAAGAGTAAGATTATTAGGTACAGTAAGGTTGAGGGACAAGTCAATTGGGAGGTAGGTTTGAATAGAGAAAAACTGGAGGAAAGGAAGTGTTTTAGATATCTAGGAGTGAATTTGGCAGCGGATTAAACCATGGAAGCGGAAGTGAATCATAGGGTGGAGGGGGCGAAAGTTCTGAGAGCATTGAAGAATGTGTGGAAGTCGAGAACATTATCTAGAAAAGCAAAAATGGGTATGTTTCAAGGAATAGATGTACCAATAATGTTATATGGTTGCGAGGCGTTGGCTATGGATAGAGCTGTGCGGGAGAGGGTGGATGTGCTGGAAATGAGATGTTTGAGGACAGTATGTGGTGTGAGGTGGTTTGATCGAGTAAGTAATAATAGGGTAAGAGAGATGTGTAATAATAAAATGAGTGTGGTTGAGAGAGCAGAAGAGCGTGTTTTGAAATGGTCTAGTCACATGGAGAGAATGAGTGAGGAAAGATTGACCAAGAGGATATATATGTCAGAGGTGTAGGGAACAAAAAGTGGGAGACCAAATTGGAGGTGGAAAGATGGAGTGAAAAAGATTTTGAATGATCGAGGCCTGAACAAGTAGGAGGGTAAAAGGCGGGAAAGGAATCGAGTGAATTGGAAAGATTTGGACTACCGGGATCAACGTGCTATCAATGGATAGAACCAGGGCGTGTGAAGCGTCTGCGGTAAACCATGGAAAGTTTTGTTGGACCTGGATGTGGAAAGGAACCTGTGGTTTCGGTGCATTATTTCATAACAGTTAGAGACTGAGAGTGAACGAATATGGCTTTTCTTGTCTTTTCATTACGCTACCTCGCACACATGAGGGGGGTAGGGAATTGTGATTTCATGTGTGGCGATGTATATATGTGGCGATGAAAATGAATGAAGGCAGACAGTATGAATTATGTATATGTGTATACATGCATGTATCTGTGTGTATATATATATATGCATCGTTTGAGATGTATAAGTATGTATATGAGCGTGTATAGACATACATTTATATACATGTGTATGAGAGGGTTGGGCCATTCTGTCGTCTGTTTCCTTGCGCTACCTTACTAACGCGGGAGACCGAGACAATGCAAAATAAATAAATATATAATGAATATATATATATATATATATATATATATATATATATATA
The DNA here is from genome assembly GCF_036320965.1 of Panulirus ornatus. Classification (NCBI taxonomy): domain Eukaryota; kingdom Metazoa; phylum Arthropoda; class Malacostraca; order Decapoda; family Palinuridae; genus Panulirus; species Panulirus ornatus. The sequence goes on along the minus strand of NC_092227.1, from coordinate 33,670,293 downwards.
TATATATATATATATATATATATATATATATATATATATATATATATATATATATATATATATATATATATATATATATATATATATATATATATATATATATATATATATATATATATATATATATATATATATATATATATATATATATATATATATATATATATATATATATATATATATATACATATACATATATATATATATATATATATATATATATATATATATATATATATATATATATATATATATATATATATATATATATATATATATATATATTCATTTATTTTCTATCTATATTTTGCTTTGTCGCTGTCTTCCGCGTTAGCGAGGTAGCGCAAGGAAACAGACGAAAGAATGGCCCAACCCGCCCACATACACATGTAAATACATACACGTCCACACACGCAAATATACATACCTATACATCTCAATGTACACATATATATATACACACACAGACATATACATATATACACATGTACATGATTCATATTGTCTGCCTTTATTTGTTCCAATCTCCACCTCGCCACACATGGAATAACAACCCCCTTCCCCCTCATGTGTGCGAGGTAGCGCTAGGAAAAGACACCAAAAGCCCCATTCGTTCACACTCAGTCTCTAGCTGTCATGTAATAATGCACAGAAACCACAGCTCCCTTTCCACATCCAGGCCCCACAAAACTTTCCATAGTTTACTCCAGACGCTTCACATGCCCTGGTTCAATCCATTGACAACACGTCGACCCCGTTATATCATATCGTTCCAATTTACTCTATTCCTTGCACGCCTTTCACCCTCAAGCATGTTCAGGCCCCGATCACTCAAAATCTTTTTCACTCCATCTTTCCACCTCCAATTCAGTCTCCCACTTCTCGTTCCCGCCACCTCTGAAACATATATCCTCCTGGTCAATCTTTCCTCATCCATTCTCTCCATGTGACCAAACCATTTCAAAACAACCTCTTCTGCTCTCTCAACCACGCTCTTTTTTTTTCCATACATCTCTCTCACCCTTACATTACTTACTCGATCAAACTACCTCACACCACATATTGTCCTCATACATCTCATTTCCAGCACATCCACCCTCCTGCGCACAAATCTATCCATACCCCACGCCTCGCAACCATACAACATTGCTGGAACCACTATTCCTTCAAGCATACCCATTTTTGCTTTCCGATATAATGTTCTCGACTTCCAAAAATTCTTCAAGCCTTCCAGAATTTTCGCCACCTCCCTGACCCTATGATTCACTTCCGCTTCCATGGTTCCATCCGCTGCCAGATCCACTCCCAGATCTCTAAAACACTTCACTTCCTCCAGTTTTTCTCCATTCAAACTTACCTCCCAATTGACTTGACCCTCAACCCTACTGTACCTAATAACCTTGCTCTTATTCACATTTACTCTTAACTTTCTTCTTTCACACACTTTACCAAACTCAGTCACCAGCTTCAGCAGTTTCTTTCATGAATCAGCCACCAGCGCTGCATCATCAGCAAACAACAACTGACTCACTTCCCAAGCTCTCTCATTCACAACAGACTGCATACTTGCCCCTCTTTCCAAAACTCTTCCATTCACCTCCCTAACAACCCCATCCATAAACAAATTAAACAACCATGGAGACATCACACACCCCTGCCGCAAACCTACATTCACTGAGAACCAATCACTTTCCTCTCTCCCTACATGTACACATGCTTTACATCCTCCATAAAAACTTTTCACTGTTTCTAACAACTCGCCTCCCACACTATATATTCTTAAAACCTTCCACAGAGGATCTCTATCCACTCTATCATATGCCTTCTCCAGATCCATAAATGCTACATACAAATCCATTTGTTTTTCTAAGTATTTCTCACATAAATTCTTCAACGCAAACACCTGATCCACACATCCTCTACCACTTCTGAAACCACACTGCTCTTCCCAATCTGATGCTCTGTACATGCCTTCACCCTCTCAATCAATACCCTCCCATATAATTTCCCAGGAATACTCAACAAACTTATACCTCTGATGTTTGAGCACTGACTTTTATCCCCTTTGCCTTTGTACAGTGGCACAATGCAAGCATTCCACCAATCCTCAGGCACGTCATCATGAATCATACATACATTAATTAGGTAGTGGTGATGTGAGAAGGAGATGGAGTAAGTATTTTGAAGGTTTGTTGAATAAGTTTGATGATAGAGTGGCAGATATAGGGTGTTTTGGTCGAGGTGGTGTGCAAAGTGAGAGGGTTAGGGAAAATGAATTGGTAAATAGACAAGAGGTAGTAAAAGCTTTACGGAAGATAAAAGCCGGTAATGCAGCAGGTTTGGATGGTATTGCAGTGGAATTTATTAAAAAGAAGGGGGTGACTGTATTGTTCGCTGGTTGGTAAGGTTATCTAATATATGTATGACTCATGGTGAGGTGCCTGAGGATTGGCGGAATGCGTGCATACTGCCATTTTACAAATTCAAAGGGGATAAGAGTGAGTGCTCAAATTACAGAGGTATAAGTTTGTTGAATATTCCTGATAAATTATATGGGAGGGTAGTGATTGAGAGGGTGAAGGCATGTACGGAGCATCAGATTGGGGAAGAGCAGTGTGGTTTCAGAAGTGGTAGAGGATGTGTGGATCAGGTGTTTGCTTTGAAGAAAGTATGTGAGAAATACTAAGAAAAGCAAATGGATTTGTATGTAGCATTTATGGATCTGGAGAAGACATATGATAGATTTGATAGAGATGTTCTGTGGATGATATTATGAATATATGGTGTGGGAGGCAAGTTGTTAGAAGCAGTGAAAAGTTTTTATCGAGGATATAAGCCATGTGTACGTGTAGGAAGAGAGGAAAGTGATTGGTTCTCAGTGAATTTAGGTTTACGGCAGGGGTGTGTAATGTCTCCATGGTTGTATAATTTCTTTATGGATGGGGTTGTTAGGGAGGTGAATGCAAGAGTTTTGGAAAGAGGGGCAAGTATGAAGTCTGTTGTGGATGAGAGAGCTTGGGAAGTGAGTCAGTTGTTGTTCGCTGATGATACAGCGCTGGTGGCTGACTCATGTGAGAAACTGCAGAAGCTGGTGACTGAGTTTGGCAAAGTGTGGGAAAGAAGAAAGTTAAGAATAAATGTGAATAAGAGCAAGGTTATTAGGTACAGTAGGGTTGAGGGTCAAGTCAATTGGGAGGTAAGTTTGAATGAAGAAAAACTGGAGGAAGTAAAGTGTTTTAGACATCTGGGAGTGGATCATGGAAGCGGAAGTGAATCATAGGGTGGGGGAGGGGAAGAAAATCCTGGGAGCCTTGAAGAATGTTTGGAAGTCGAGAACATTATCTCGGAAAGCAAAAATGGGTATGTTTGAAGGAATTGTGGTTGCAACAATGTTGTATGGTTGCGAGGCGTGGGCTATGGATAGAGTTGTGCGCAGGAGGGTGGATGTGCTGGAAATGAGATGTTTGAGGACAAGGTGTTGTGTGAGGTGGTTTGATCGAATAACTAAAGTAATGGTGATAGAGATGTGTGGAAATAAAAAGAGCGTGGTTGAGAGAGCAGAAGAGGGTGTTTTGAAATGGTTTGGGCACATGGAGAGAATGAGTGAGGAAAGATTGACCAAGAGGATATATGTGTCAGAGGTGGAGGGAACGAGGAGAAGTGGGAGACCAAATTGGAGGTGGAAAGATGGAGTGAAAAAGATTTTGTGTGATCGGGGCCTGAACATGCAGGAGGGTGAAAGGAGGGCAAGGAATAGAGTGAATTGGATCGATGTGGTATACCGGGGTTGAGGTGCTGTCAGTGGATTAAATCAGGGCATGTGAAGCGTCTGGGGTAAACCATGGAAAGTTGTGTGGGGCCTGGATGTAGAAAGAGAGCTGTGGTTTCGGGCATTATTGCATGACAGCTAGAGGATGAGTGTGAACGAATGGGGCCTTTGTTGTCTTTTCCTAGCGCTCCCTCGCACACATGAGGGGGGAGGGGGATGGTACTCCATGTGTGGCGAGATGGCTATGGGAATGAATGAAGGCAGACAGTGTGAATTGTGTGCATGGGTATATATGTATGTGTCTGTGTGTGTATATATATATATATACATTGAGATGTATAGGTATGTATATGTGCGTGTGTGGACGTGTATGTATATACATGTGTATGGGGGTAGGTTGAGCCATTTCTTTCGTCTGTTTCCTTGCGCTACCTCGCAAACGCGAGGAACCGCTATTTTTTCAAACATACCCACTTTGGATTTCCGAGATAATGTTCTCGACTTCCACACATTCTTCAAGGATTCTTACAGGATTTTCGCCCCCTCCCCTATGCTATGATTCGCTTTCGCTTCCATGGTTCCATCCGCTGCCAGATCCACTCCCAGATATCTAAAACACATTACTTCCTCCAGTTTTTCTCCATTCAAACTTACCTCCCCAATTGACTTGGCCCTCAACCCTACTGTACCTAATAACCTTGCTCTTATTCACATTTACTCTTAACTTTCTTCTTTCACACACTTTACCAAACTCAGTCACCAGCTTCTCCAGTTTCTCATATGAATCAGCCACCAGCGCTGTTTCATCAGCGAACAACAAATGACTCACTTCTCAAGCTCTCTCATCCACAACAGACTTCATACTTGCCCCTCTTTCCAAAACTCTTGCATTCACCTCCCTAATAACCCCATCCATAAACAAGTTAAACAACCATGAAGACATCACACACCCCTGCCGGAAACCTACATTTACTGAGAACCAATCACTTTCCTCTCTTTCTACACGTACACATGCCTTATATCCTCGATAAAAACTTTTCACTGCTTCTAACAACTTGCCTCCCACACCATATATTCTTAATACCTTCCACAGAGCATCTCTATCAACTCTATCATATGCCTTCTCGAGATCCATAAATGCTACATACAAATCCATTTGCTTTTCTAAGTATTTCTCACATACATTCTTCAAAGCAAACACCTGATCCACACATCCTCTACCACTTCTGAAACCACACTGCTCCTCCCCAATCTGATGCTCTGTACATGCCTTCACCCTCTCAATCAATACCCTCCCATATAATTTACCAGGATTACTCAACAAACTTATACCTCTGTAATTTGAGCACTCACCCTTATCCCCTTTGCCTTTGTACAATGGCACTATGCACGCATTCCGCCAATCCTCAGGCACCTTACCATGAGTCATACATACATTAGATAACCTTACCAACCAGTCAACAATACAGTCACCCCCTTTTTTAATAGATTCCACTGCAATACCATCCAAACCTGCTGCCTTGCCGGCTTTCATCTTCCCCAAAGCTTTTACTACCTCTTATCTGTTTACCAAATCATTTTCCCTAACTCTAACTTTGCACACCACCTCCACCAAAACACCCTATATCTGACACTCTATCATCAAAAAACATTCAACAAACCTTCAAAATACTCACGCCATCTCCTTCTCACATCACCACTACTTATTATCACCTCCCCATTAGCCCCCTTCGCTGACGTTCACATTTGCTCTCTTGTCTTACGCACTTTATTTACCTCCTTCCAGAACATTTTTTTATCCTCCCTAAAATTTAATGATACTCTCTCACCCAAACTCTCATTTGCCCTCTTTTTCACCTCTTGCACCTTTCTCTTGACCTCCTGTCTCTTTCTTTTATACATCTCCCACTCAATTGCATTTTTTCCCAGCAAAAATCGTCCAAATGCCTCTCTCCTCTCTTTCACTAATAATATATATATATATATATATATATATATATATATATATATATATATATATATATATATATATATATATATATATATATATATATATATATATATATATATGTATATATATATATATATATATATATTATATATATATATATATATATATATATATATATATATATATATATATATATATATATATATATATATATATATATATATATATATATATATATACATAGATAGATAGATAGATAGATAGATAGATAGATAGATATAGATATATATATATATATATAGTTATTTTTTTATATTTACCTTGCTTTGTCGCTGTCTCCCGCGTTTGCGAGGTAGCGCAAAGAGACAGACGAAAGAAATGGCCTAACCCACCCCCATACACATGTATACACGTACACGTCCCCACACGCAAATATACATTCCCATACATCTCAATGTACACATATATATACACACATAGACATATGCATATATACATATGCACACAATTCACACTGTCTGCCTTAATTCATTCCCATCGTCACCTCGCCACACATAGAATAACATCCCCTTCCCCCCTCATGTGCGCCAGGTAGCGCGAGGAAAAGACAACAAAGGCCCCATTCGTTCACATTCAGTCTCTAGCTGTCATGCAATAATGCCCGAAAGCGCAGATCCCCTTCCACATCCTGGCCCCAGAGAACTTTCCATGGTCCACCCCAGACGCTTCACATGCCCTGATTCAATCCATTGACAACAAGTCGACCATGGTATACGACATCGATCCAATTCACTCTATTCATTGCCCGCCTTTCACACTCCTGCATGTTCAGGCCCCTTGGGGATAGGGGAGAAAGAATATTTCCCACGCATTCCTCACGTGTCGTAGAAGGCGACTAAAGGGGAGGGAGCGGGGGACAAGAAACACTCCCCTCCTTGTATTTTGACATTCTAAAAGGGGAAACAGAAGAAGGAGTCACGCGGGGAGTGGTCATCCTCCTCGATGGCTCAGATTGGGGTGTCTAAATATGTGTGGATGTAATCAAGATGAGAAAAAAGGAGAGATAGGTAGTATGTTTCAGGAAAGGAACCTGGATGGTTTGGCTCTGAGTGAAACGAAGCTTAAGGGTAAAGGTTAAGAGTGGTTTGGGAATGTCTTGGAAGTTAAGTCAGTGGTTAGTAAGAGGATGTGATAGAGTATGTGATAGAGTGTAAGAGAGTAAATTGTAGATTGATATGGGTAAAACTGAAAGTTGATGGAATGAGATGGGTGATTATTGGTGCATATGCACCAGGGCACTAGAAGAAAGATCATGAGAGGCAAGTGTTTTGGGAGCAGCTGAATGAGTGTGTTAGTGGTTTTGATGCACAAGACCAGGTTATAGTGATGGGTGATTTGAATGCAAAGGTGAGTAATGTTGCAGTTGAGGGAATAATTGTTATGCATGTGGTGTTCTGTGTTGTAAATGGAAATGATGAAGGGCTTGTAGATTTATGTGCAGAAAAAGGACTGGTGATTGGGAATACCTGGTTTAAAAAGCGAGATATACATAGATACGTATGTAAGTAGGAGAGATGGTCAGAGAGCGTTTTTGGATTACGTGTTAAGTGATAGGCGCGCGAAAGAGAGACTTTTGGATGTTAATGTGCTGAGAGTTCCAATTGGAGGGATGTCTGATCATTATCTTGTGGAAGCAAAGGTGAAGATTTGTATGGGTTTTCAGAAAAGAAGAGAGAATGTTGGGGTGAAGAGGGTGGTGAGAGTAAGTGAGCTTGGGAGGGAGACTTGTTTGAGGAAGTACCAGGAGAGACTGAGTACAGAATGGAAAAAGGTGAGAACAAAGGAGGTAAGGGGAGTGGGGGAGGAATGGGATGTATTCAGGGAAGAAGTGATGGATTGCGAAAAGAATGGTGCTTGTAGCATGAGAAGCGTGGGAGGTAGGTTGATTAGAAAGGGTAGTGAGTGGTGGGATGAAGAAGTTAGATTATTAGTGAAAGAGAAGACAGGGGCATTTGGAAGATTTTTGCAGGGAAAAAATGCAAATGAGTTGGAGATGTATAAAAGAAAGAGGCAGGAGGTCAAAATAAAGGTGCAAGAGGTGATTAGATTTTAGGGAGAATAAAAAGGTGTTTTGGAAGGAGGTAAATAAAGTGCGTAAGACAAGGGAGCAAATGGGAACTTCAACGAAGGGGGTTAATGGGGAGGTGATAACAAGTAGTGGTGATGTGAGAAGGAGATGGAGTGAGTATTTTGAACGTTTGTTGAATGTGTTTGGTGATAGAGTGGAAGATATAGGGTGTTTTGGTCGAGGTGCAAAGTGAGAAGGTTAGGGAAAATGATTTGGTAAATAGAAAAGAGGTAGTAAAAGCTTTGCGGAAGATGAAGCAGGTTTTAATGGTATTGCAGTGGAATTTATTAAAAAAGGGGGTGACTGTATTGTTGACTGGTTGGTAAGGTTATTTAATATATGTATGATTCAAGGTGAGGTGCCTGACAATTGGCGAAATGCTTGCATAGTTCCATTGTACAAAGGCAAAGCGGTTAAGAATGACTGCTCAAATTACAGAGGTATAAGTTTGTTGAGTATTCCTGGTAAATTATGTGGCAGGGAATTCATTGAAAGGGTGAAGGCATGTACAGAGAATCAGATTGAGGAAGAGCAGTGTGGTTTCAGAAGTGGTAGAGGATGTGCGGATCAGGTGTTTTCTTTGAAGAATGTATGTGAGAAATATTTAGAAAAGCAAATGGATTTGTATGTAGCATTTATGGATCTGGAGAAGGCATATGATAGAGTTGATAGAGATGCTCTGTGGAAGGTATTAATAATATATGGTGTGGGAGGGAAGTTGCTAGAAGCAGTGAAAAGTTTTTATCAAGGATGTAAGGTATGTGTACGTTTAGGAAGAGAGGAAAGTGATCGGTTCTCAGTGAATGTATGTTTGCGGCGAGGGGTGTGTGATGTCTCCATGGTTGTTTAATTTGTTTATGGATGGGGTTGTTAGGGAGGTGAATGCAAGAGTTTTGGAAAGAGGGGTGAGTATGCAGTCTGTTGTGGATGAGAGTGCTTGGGAAGTGAGTCAGTTGTTGTTCGCTGATGATACAGCGCTGGTGGCTGATTCATGTTAGAAACTGCAGAGGCTAATGACTGAGTTTGGTAAAGTGTGTGAAAGAAGAAAGGAGGAAGTAAAGTGTTTTAGATATCTGGGAGTGGATCTGCCAGCGGATGGAACCATGGAAGCGGAAGTGAATCATTGGGTGGGGGAGGGGGCGAAAATTCTGGGAGCCTTAAAGAATGTTTGGAAGTGGAGAACGTTATCTCGGAAAGCAAAAATGGCTATGTTTGAAGGAATACTGGTTCCAACAATGTTTTATTGTTGCAAGGCGTGGGCTATGGTTAGAGTTGTGAACAGGAGGGTGAATGTGCTGGAAAAGAGATGTTTGAGGAGAACATGTGGTGTGGGCTAGTTTGATCGAGTAAGTAATGTAAGTGTAAGAGAGATATGCGGAAATAAAAAGAGTGTGGTTGAGAGAGCAGAAGAGTGTGTTTTGAAATGGTTTGGTCACTTGGAGAGAATGAGTGAGGAAAGATTGACCATGAGGATATACGTGTCAGAGGTGGAGGGAACGAGGAGAAGTGGGAGACCAAATTGGAGGTGGAAAGATGTAGTGAAAAAGATTTTGAGTGATCGAGGCCCGAACATGTAGGAGGGTGAAATGTGTGCAAGAAATAGAGTGAATTGGATCGATATGGTGTACCGGGATCGACGCGCTGTCAATGGATTGAACCAGGGCATATGAAGCGTCTGGGGTAAACCATGGAAAGTTCCGTGGGGCCTGGATGTGGAAAAGGAGCTGTGGTTTCGTTGCATTATTAAATGACAGCTAGAGAATGAGTTTCAACGAATGGGACCTTTGTTGTCTTTTCCTAACGATACCTCGCAAACATGAGTGGGAGAGGGTTGTTATTCCATGTGCAGCGAGGTATCGATGGGAAAAAAATGTTGAATGTGTTATGTACATCTCTATATATGTATATGTCTGTGTATATATATATATATATGTATACATAAAGATGTATAGGTATGTAAATTTGCGTGTGTGGACGTGTACGTATATACATGTTGATGTGGGTGGGTTGGGCCATTCTTTCGTCTATTTCCTTGCAGTACCTCTCTAAAGTGGGAGACAGCGACAAAGCAAACTAAATAAATAAATAGATAAAAAGAAAAAAAAAATATATATATCTATATATATATATGTATATATATATATATATATATATATATATATATATATATATATTTCTTTTTCTTTCTTTTAAACTATTCGCCATTTCCCGCGTTAGCGAGGTAGCATTAAGAACAGAGGACTGGGCCTTTGAGGGAATACCCTCACCTGGCCCAATTCTCAGTTCCTTCTTTTGGAAAATTAAAAAAAAAAAAACGAGAGGGGAGGATTTCCAGCCCCCCGCTCCCTCCCCTTTTAGTCGCCTTCAACGACACGCAGGGAATACGTGGGAAGTATTCTTAATCCCCTATCCCCAGGGATAAATATCCCCAGGGATATATATATATATATATATATATATATATATATATATATATATATATATATATATATATATATATATATATATATATATATGCGGCAGGGGTGTGTGATGTCTCATATATATATATATATATATATATATATATATATATATATATATCTATATATATATATATATATATATATATATATATATATATATATATATATATATATATATATATATATGTGTGTGTTTTGGGAGCAGCTGAGTGAGTGTGTTAGTGGTTTTGATGCACGAGACCGGGTTATAGTGATGGGTGATTTGAATGCAAAGGTGAGTAATGTGGCAGTTGAGGGAATAATTGGTATACATGGGGTGTTCAGTGTTGTAAATGGAAATGGTGAAGAGCTTGTAGATTTATGTGCTGAAAAAGGACTGATGATTGGGAATACCTGGTTTAAAAAGCGAGATATACATAAGTATACTTATGTAAGTAGGAGAGATGGCCAGAGAGCGTTATTGGATTACGTGTTAATTGACAGGCGTGCGAAAGAGAGACTTTTGGATGTTAATGTGCTGAGAGGTGCAACTGGAGGGATGTCTGATCATTATCTTGTGGAGGCTAAGGTGAAGATCTGTATGGGTTTTCAGAAAAGAAGAGTGAATGTTGGGGTGAAGAGGGTGGTGAGAGTAATTGAGCTTGAGAAGGAGACCTGTGTGAGGAAGTACCAGGAGAGACTGAGTACAGAATGGAAAAAGGTGAGAACAATGGAAGCAAGGGGAGTGGGGGAGGAATGGGATGTATTTAGGGAATCAGTGATGGATTGCGCAAAAGATGCTTGTGGCATGAGAAGAGTGGGAGGTGGGTTGATTAGAAAGGGTAGTGAGTGGTGGGATGAAGAAGTAAGAGTATTAGTGAAAGAGAAGAGAGAGGCATTTGGACGATTTTTGCAGGGAAAAAATGCAATTGAGTGGGAGATGTATAAAAGAAAGAGACAGGAGGTCAAGAGAAAGGTGCAAGAGGTGAAAAAAAGGGCAAATGAGAGTTGGGGTGAGAGAGTATCATTAAATTTTAGGGAGAATAAAAAGATGTTCTGGAAGGAGGTAAATAAAGTGCGTAAGACAAGGGAGCAAATGGGAACTTCAGTGAAGGGCGCAAATGGGGAGGTGATAACAAGTAGTGGTGATGTGAGAAGGAGATGGAGTGAGTATTTTGAAGGTTTGTTGAATGTGTTTGATGATAGAGTGGCAGATATAGGGTGTTTTGGTCGAGGTGGTGTGCAAAGCGAGAGGGTTAGGGAAAATGACTTGGTAAACAGAGAAGAGGTAGTGAAAGCTTTGCGGAGATGAAAGCCGGCAAGGCAGCAGGTTTGGATGGTATTGCAGTGGAATTTATTAAAAAAGCGGGTGACTGTATTGTTGACTGGTTGGTAAGGTTATTTAATATATGTATGACTCATGGTGAGGTGCCTGAGGATTGGCGGAATGCGTGCATAGTGCCATTGTACAAAGGCAAAGGGGATAAGAGTGAGTGCTCAAATTACAGAGGTATAAGTTTGTTGAGTATTCCTGGTAAATTATATGGGAGGGTATTGATTGAGAGGGTGAAGGCATGTACAGAGCATCAGATTGGGGAAGAGCAGTGTGGTTTCAGAAGTGGTAGAGGATGTGTGGATCAGGTGTTTGCTTTGAAGAATGTATGTGAGAAATACTTAGGAAAGCAAATGGATTTGTATGTAACATTTATGGATCTGGAGAAGGCATATGATAGAGTTGATAGAGTTGATAAAAAAGCGGGTGACTGTATTGTTGACTGGTTGGTAAGGTTATTTAATGTATGTATGACTCATGGTGAGGTGTCTGAGGATTGGCGGAATGCGTGCATAGTGCCATTGTACAAAGGCAAAGGGGATAAGAGTGAGTGCTCAAATTACAGAGGTATAAGTTTGTTGAGTATTCCTGGTAAATTATATGGGAGGGTATTGATTGAGAGGGTGAAGGCATGTACAGAGCATCAGATTGGGGAAGAGCAGTGTGGTTTCAGAAGTGGTAGAGGATGTGTGGATCAGGTGTTGGCTTTGAAGAATGTATGTGAGAAATACTTAGGAAAGCAAATGGATTTGTATGTAACATTTATGGATCTGGAGAAGGCATATGATAGAGTTGATAGAGATGCTCTGTGGAGGGTATTAAGAGTGTATGGTGTGGGAGGAGAGTTGTTAGAATCAGTGAAAAGTTTTTATCGAGGATGTAAGGCATGTGTACGTGTAGGAAGAGAGGAAAGTGATTGGTTCTCAGTGAATGTAGGTTTGCGGCAGGGGTGTGTGATGTCTCCATGGTTGTTTAATTTGTTTATGGATGGGGTAGTTAGGGAAGTAAATGCAAGAGTTTTGGAAAGAGGGGCAAGTATGAAGTCTGTTGGGGATGAGAGAGCTTGGGAAGTGAGTCAGTTGTTGTTCGCTGATGATACAGCGCTGGTGGCTGATTCATGTGAGAAACTGCAGAAGCTGGTGACTGAGTTTGGTAAAGTGTGTGGAAGAAGAAAGTTAAGAGTAAATGTGAATAAGAGCAAGGTTATTAGGTACAGTAGGGTTGAGGGTCAAGTCAATTGGGAGGTGAGTTTGAATGGAGAAAAACTGGAGGAAGTGAAGTGTTTTAGATATCTGGGAGTGGATCTGTCAGCGGATGGAACCATGGAAGCGGAAGTGGATCATAGGGTGGGGGAGGGGGCGAAAATTTTGGGAGCCTTGAAAAATGTGTGGAAGTCGAGAACATTATCTCGGAAAGCAAAAATGGGTATGTTTGAAGGAATAGTGGTTCCAACAATGTTGTATGGTTGCGAGGCGTGGGCTATGGATAGAGATGTGCGCAGGAGGATGGATGTGCTGGAAATGAGATGTTTAAGGACAATGTGTGGTGTGAGGTGGTTTGATCGAGTGAGTAACGTAAGGGTAAGAGAGATGTGTGGAAATAAAAAGAGCGTGGTTGAGAGAGCAGAAGAGGGTGTTTTGAAGTGGTTTGGGCACATGGAGAGAATGAGTGAGGAAAGATTTACCAAGAGGATATATGTGTCGGAGGTGGAGGGAACGAGGAGAAGAGGGAGACCAAATTGGAGGTGGAAAGATGGAGTGAAAAAGATTTTGTGTGATCGGGGCCTGAACATGCAGGAGGGTGAAAGGAGGGCAAGGAATACAGTGAATTGGAGCGATGTGGTATACCGGGGTTGACGTGCTGTCAGTGGATTAAATCAGGGCATGTGAAGCGTCTGGGGTAAACCATGGAAAGCTGTGTAGGTATGTATATTTGCGTTTGTGAATGTATGTATATACATGTGTATGGGGGGGGTTGGGCCATTTCTTTCGTCTGTTTCCTTGCGCTACCTCGCAAACGCAGGAGACAGCGACAAAGTATAAAAAAAAAAAAAAAAATATATATATATATATATATATATATATATATATATATATATATATATATATATATATATATATATATATATATATATATATGATGATACAGCGCTGGTGGCTGATTCATGTGAGAAACTGCAGAAGCTGGTGACTGAGTTTGGTAAAGTGTGTGAAAAAAGAAAGTTAAGTGTAAATGTGAATAAGAGCAAGGTTATTAGGTACAGTAGGGTTGAGGGTCAAGTCAATTGGGAGGTGAGTTGGAATGGAGAAAAACTGGAGGAAGTGAAGTGTTTTAGATATCTGGGAGTGGATCTGGCAGCGGATGGAACCATGGAAGCGGAAGTGGATCATAGGGTGGGGGAGGGGTCGAAAATTCTGAGAGCCTTCAAGAATGTGTGGAAGTCGAGAACATTATCTCGGAAAGCAAAAATGGGTATGTTTGAAGGAATAGTGTTTCCAACAATGTTGTATGGTTCCGAGGCGTGGACTATGGATAGAGTTGTGCGCAGGAGGATGGATGTGCTGGAAATGAGATGTTTGAGGACAATGTGTGGTGTGAGGTGGTTTGATCGAGTAAGTAACGTAAGGGTATGAGAGATGTGTGGAAATAAAAAGAGCGTGGTTGAGAGAGCAGAAGAGGGTGTTTTGAAATGGTTTGGTCACATGGAGAGAATGAGTGAGGAAAGATTGACCAAGAGGATATACGTGTCGGAGGTGGAGGGAACGAGGAGAAGAGGGAGACCAAATTGGAGGTGGAAAGATGGAGTGAAAAAGATTTTGTGTGATCGGGGCCTGAACATGCAGGAGGGTGAAAGGAGGGCAAGGAATAGAGTGAATTGGAGCGATGTGGTATACCGGGGTTGACGTGCTGTCAGTGGATTGAATCAGGGCATGTGAAGCGTCTGGGGTAAACTATGGAAAGCTGTGTAGGTATGTATATTTGCGTGTGTGGACGTATGTATATACATGTGTATGGGGGTGGGTTGGGCCATTTCTTTCGTCTGTTTCCTTGAGCTACCTCGCAAACGCGGGAGACAGCGACAAAGCAAAAGAAAAAAAAAAAAAAGAAATATATATGCACATATATATATATATATATATATATATATATATATATATATATATATATATATATATATATATATATATATATATATATATATATATATATACGTATTCCCTGCGTGTCGTAGAAGGCGACTAAAAGGGGAGGGAGCGAGGGGCTGGAAATCCTCCCCTCTCGGTTTTTTTTTTTTTTTTTTTTTTTTTTCCAAAAGAAGGAACAGAGGGGGCCAGTTGAGGATATTCCAAAAAAGGCCCAGTCCTCTGTTCCTAACGCTACCTCGCTAACGCGGGAAATGGCGAATAGTTTAAAAAGAAAGAAAGAAAATATATATATATATATATATATATATATATATATATATATATATATATATATATATATATATATATATATATATATATATATATATATATATATATATATATATATATATATATATATATATATATACATATATATATATATATATATAAATATATATATATATATATATATTTTTTTTTTTATACCTCGTCGCTGTCTCCCGCGGTTGCGAGGTAGCGCACGGAAACAGACGAAAGAAATGGCCCAACCCCCCCATACACATGTACATACACACGTCTACACACGCAAATATACATATCTACACAGCTTTCCATGGTTTACCCCGGACGCTTCACATGCCTTGATTCAATCCACTGACAGCACGTCAACCCCTGTATACCACATCGCTCCAATTCACTCTATTCCTTGCCCTCCTTTCACCCTCCTGCATGTTCAGGCCCAGATCACACAAAATCCTTTTCACTCCATCTTTCCACCTCCAATTTGGTCTCCCTCTTCTCCTCGTTCCCTCCACCTCCGACACATATATCCTCTTGGTCAATCTTTCCTCACTCATTCTCTCCATGTGCCCAAACCATTTCAAAACACCCTCTTCTGCTCTCTCAACCACGCTCTTTTTATTTCCACACATCTCTCTTACCCTTACGTTACTTACTCGATCAAACCACCTCACACCACACATTGTCCTCAAATATCTCATTTCCAGCACCTCCATCCTCCTGCGCACAACTCTATCCATAGCCCACGCCTCGCAACCATACAACATTGTTGGAACCACTATTCCTTCAAACATACCCATTTTTGCTTTCCGAGATAATGTTCTCGACTTCAACACATTTTTCAAGGCTCCCAAAATTTCCGCCCCCTCCCCCACCCTATGATATATATATATATATATATATATATATATATATATATATATATATATTTTCGTTCTTTTTCTTTCAAACTATTCGCCATTTCCCGCGTTAGCGAGGTAGCGTTAAGAACAGAGAACTGGGCCTTTGAGGGAATATCCTCACCTGGCCCCCTTCTCTGTTCCTTCTTTTGGAAAAATAAAAAAAAAATAATGAGAGGGGAGGATTTCCAGCCCCCCGCTCCCTCCCCTTTTAGTCGCCTTCTACGACACGCAGGAAATACGTGGGAAGTATTCTTTCTCCCCTATCCCCAGGAGGAATATATATATATATATATATATATATATATATATATATATATATATATATATATATATATATATATATATATATATATATATATTTATATGGATGTAACGCATGTGCACGTGTAGGAAGAGAGGAAAGTGATTGGTTCTCAGTGAATGTAGGTTTGCTGCAGGGGTGTGTGATGTCTCCATGGTTGTTAAATTTGTTTATGGATGGGGTTGTTAGGGAGGTGAATGCAAGAGTTTTGGAATGAGGGGCAAGTATGAAGTATGTTGTTGATGAAAGAGATTGGGAAGTGGGTCAGTTCTTGTTCGCTGATGATACAGCGCTGGTGGCTGATTCGTGTGAGAAACTGCAGAACCTGGTGACTGAGTTTGGTAAAGTGTGTGAAAGAAGAAAGTTAAGGGTAAATGTGCCTAAGAGCAAGGTTATTAGGTACAGTAGGGGTGAGGGTAAAGTCATTTGGGAGGTAAGTTTGAATGGGAAAAAACTGGAGGAAGTAATGTGTTTTAGATATCTAGGAGTGGATCTTGCAGCGGATGGAACCAGGGAAGCGGAAGTGGATCATAGGGTGGGGGAGGGGGCGAAAATTCTGGGAGCCTTGAAGAATGTGTGAAAGTCGAGAACATTATCTCGGAAAGCAAAAATGGGTATGCTTGAAGGAATAGTGGTTCCAACAATGTTGTATGGTTGCGAGGCGTGGACTATGGATAGAGTTGTGCGCAGGAGGATGGATATGCTGGAAATGACATGTTTGAGGACAATGTTTGGTGTGAGGTGGTTTGATCGAGTAAGTAACGTAAGGGTAAGAGAGATGTGTGGAAATAAAAAGAGCGTGGTTGAGAGAGCAGAAGAGGGTTTTTTGAAATGGTTTGGGCACATGGAGATAATGAGTGAGGAAAGATTGACCAAGAGGATATATGTGTCGGAGATGGAGGGAACGAGGAAAACAGGGAGACCAAATTGGAGGTGGAAAGATGGAGTGAAAAAGATTTTGTGTGATCGGGGCCTGAACATGCAGGAGGGTGAAAGGAGGGCAAGGAATAGAGTGAATTGGAGCGATGTGGTATACCGGGGTTGACGTGCTATCAGCGGATTGAATCAAGGTATGTGAAGCGTCTGGGGTAAACCATGGAAAGCTGTGTAAGTATGTATATTTGCGGGTGTGGACGTATGTATATACATGTGTATGGGGGTGGGTTGGGCCATTTCTTTCGTCTGTTTCCTTGCGCTACCTCGCAAACGAGGGAGACAGCGACAAAGCAAAGAAAGAAAAAAAAAAAAAATATATATATATATATATATATATATATATATATATATATATATATATATATATGTATATAAATATATATATATATATATATATATATATATATATATATATATATATATATATATATATATATATATATATATATATATGTATATATATATATATATATATATATATATATATATATATATATATATATATATATATCTATATATATATATATATATATATATATATATATATATATATATATATATATTTACATATATATATATATATATATATATATACATATATATATATATATATATATATATATATATATATATATATATATTATCCCTGGGGATAGGGGAGAAAGAATACTTCAAACGTATTCCCTGCGTGTCGTAGAAGGCGACTAAAAGGGGAGGGAGCGGGTGGCTGGAAATCCTCGCCTTTCTTGTTTTTTTTTTTTTTTTTCCAAAAGAATCAACGGAGAAGGGGGTCAGGTGAGGATATTCCCTCTAAGGCCCAGTTCTCTGTTCTTAACGCTACCTCGCTAACGCGGGAAATGGCAAATAGTATAAAAAAAAAAAAAAAATATATATATATATATATATATATATATATATATATATATATATATATATATATATATATATATATATATATATATATATATATATATATACTTTCGGATGTTAATGTGCTGAGAGGTGCAACTGGAGGGATATCTGATCATTATCTTGTGGAGGCTAAGGTGAAGATTTGTATGGGTTTTCAGAAAAGACGAGTGAATGTTGGGGTGAAGAGGGTAGTGAGAGTAAGTGAGCTTGGGAAGGAGACTTGTTTGAGGAAGTACCAGGAGAGACTGAGTACAGAATGGAAAAAGGTGAGAACAATGGAAGTGATGGGAGTGGGGGAGGATTGGGATGTATTTTGGGAATCAGTGATGGATTGCTCAAAAGATGCTTTCGGCATGAGAAGAGTGGGAGGTGGGTTGATTTGAAAGGGTAGTGAGTGGTGAAATGAAGAAGTAAGATTATTAGTGAAAGAGAAGAGAGAGGCATTTGGACGATTTTTTCTTGGAAAAAATGCAATTGAGTGGGAGATGTATAAAAGAAAGAGACAGGAGGTCAAGAGAAAGGTGCAAGAGGTGAAAAAGAGGGCAAATGAGAGTTGGGGAGAGAGAGTATCATTAAATTTTAGGGAGAATAAAAAAATGTTCTGGAAGGAGGAAAATAAAGTGCGTAAGAAAAGAGAGCAAATGGGAGCTTCAGTGAAGGGCGCAAATGGGGAGGTGATAACAAGTAGTGGTGAAGTGAGAAAGAGATGGAGTGAGTATTTTGAAGGTTTGTTGAATGTGCTTGATGATAGAGTGGCAGATATAGGGTGTTTTGGTCGAGGTGGTGCACAAATTGAGAGGGTTAGGGAAAATGATTTGGTAAACAGAGAAGAGGTAATAAAAGCTTTGCGGAAGATGAAAGCCGGCAAGGCAACAGGTTTGGATGGCATTGCATTGGAATCTATTAAAAAAGGGGGTGATGTTGACTGGTTGGTAAGGTTATTTAATGTATGTATGACTCATGGTGAGGTGCCTGAGGATTGGTGGAATGCGTGCATAGTGCCATTGTACAAAAGGAAAGGGGATAAGAGTGAGTGCTCAAATTACAGAGGTATAAGTTTGTTGAGTATTCCTGGTCAATTATAAGGGAGGGTATTGATTGAGAGGGTGAAGGCATGTACAGAGCATCAGATTGGGGAAGAGCAGTGTGGTTTCAGAAGTGGTAGAGGATGTGTGGATCAGGTGTT
Source organism: Panulirus ornatus (assembly GCF_036320965.1). NCBI lineage: Eukaryota > Metazoa > Arthropoda > Malacostraca > Decapoda > Palinuridae > Panulirus > Panulirus ornatus. Next base: position 33,651,003 of record NC_092227.1, on the reverse strand, counting down.
TGCTTTGAAGAATGTATGTGAGAAATACTTACAAAAGCAAATGGATCTGTATGTAGCATTTATGGATCTAGAGAAGGCATATGATAGAGTTGATAGAGATGCTCTGTGGAAAGTATTAAGAATATATGGTGTGGGAGGCAAGTTGTTAGAAGCAGTCAAAAGTTTTTATCGAGGATGTAAGGCATGTGTACGTGTAGGAAGAGAGGAAAGTGATTGGTTCTCTGTGAATGTAGGTTTGTGGCAGGGGTGTGTGATGTCTCCATGGTTGTTTAATTTGTTTATGGATGTGGTTGTTAGGGAGGTGAATGCAAGAGTTTTGGAAAGAGGAACAAGTATGAAGTCTGTTGGGGATGAGAGAGATTGGGAAGTGAGTCAGTTGTTGTTTGGTGATGATACAGCGCTGGTGGCTGATTCATGTGAGAAACTGCAGAAGCTGGTGTCTGAGTTTGGTAAAATGTGTGAAAGAAGAAAGTTAAGAAGAATTATGAATTAGAGCAAGGTTATTAGGTACATTAGGGTTGAGGGTCAAGTCAATTGGGAGGAAAGTTTGAATGTGGCAGCGGTTGGAACCATAGAAGCGGAAGTGAATCATTGGGAGGGGGAAGGGGTGAAAATGCTGGGAGCCTTGAAGAATGTTTGGAAGTAGAGAACATTATCTCGGAAAGCAAAAATGGGTATGTTTGAATGAATAGTGGTTCCAACAATGTTGTATGGTTGCGAGGCGTGGGCTATGGATAGAGTTGTGCGTAGGAGAGTGGATGTGCTGGAAATGAGATGTTTGAGGACAATGTGTGGTGTCAGGTGGTTTGATCGAGAAAGTAATGTAAGGGTAAGAGAGATGTGTGGAAATAAAAAGAGCGTGGTTGAGAGAGCAGATGAGGGTGTTTTTAAATGGTTTTGGCACATGGAGAGAATTAGTGAGGAAAGATTGACCAAGAGGATATATGTGTCGGAGGTGGAGGGAACGAGGAGAACTGGGAGACCAAATTGGATGTGGAAAGATGGAGTAAAGAAGATTTTGTGTGATCGGGGCCTGAACATGCTGGATGGTGAAAGGCGGGCAAGGAATAGAGTGAATTGGATCGATGTGGTATACCGGGGTTGACGTGCTGTCAGTGGATTGAATCAGGGCATGTGAAGCGTCTGGGGTAAACCATGGAAAGTTGTGTGGGGCCTGGATGTGGAAAGGGAGCTGTGGTTTCGGGCATTATTGCGTGACAGCTGGAGACTGAGTGTGAACGAATGGGGCCTTTGTTGTCTTTTCCTAGTGCTACCTCGCACACATGAGGGGGGAGGGGGATGGTATTCCATGTGTAGCGAGGTGGCGATGGGAATGAATAGGGGTAGACAGTGTGAATTATGTGAATGGGTATATATGTATGTGTCTGTGTGTGTATATATATGTGTACATTGAGATGTATATTGATGTATATTTGCGTGTGTGGGCGTGTGTGTGTGTACATTGTGTATGGGGGTGGGTTGGGGTGGGCCATTTCTTTCATCTGTTTCCTTGCGCTACCTCACAAACGCGGGAGACAGCGACAAAGCAAAATAGAAATAAAAAATATATATATATATATATATATATATATATATATATATATATATATATATATATATATATATATATATATATATTTTTTTTTTTTTTTTTATACTTTGTCGCTGTCTCCCGCATTTGCGAGGTAGCGCAAGGAAACAGACGAAAGAAATGGCCCAACCCCCCCCATACACATGTACATACACACGTCCACACACGCAAATATACATACCTACACAGCTTTCCATGGTTTACCCCAGACGCTTCACATGCCTTGATTCAATCCACTGACAGCACGTCAACCCCTGTATACCACATCGCTCCAATTCACTCTATTCCTTGCCCTCCTTTCACCCTCCTGCATGTTCAGGCCCCGATCACACAAAATCTTTTTCACTCCATCTTTCCACCTCCAATTTGGTCTCCCTCTTCTCCTCGTTCCCTCCACCTCCGACACGTATATCCTCTTGGTCAATCTTTCCTCACTCATTCTCTCCATGTGCCCAAACCATTTCAAAACACCCTCTTCTGCTCTCTCAACCACGCTCTTTTTATTTCCACACATCTCTCTTACCCTTACGTTACTTACTCGATCAAACCACCTCACACCACACATTGTCCTCAAACATCTCATTTCCAGCACATCCATCCTCCTGCGCACAACTCTATCCATAGCCCACGCCTCGCAACCATACAGCATTGTTGGAACCACTATTCCTTCAAACATACCCATTTTTGCTTTCCGAGATAATGTTCTCGATTTCCACACATTTTTCAAGGCTCCCAAAATTTTCGCCCCCTCCCCCACCCTATGATCCACTTCCGCTTCCATGGTTCCATCCGCTGACAGATCCACTCCCAGATATCTAAAACACTTCACTTCCTCCAGTTTTTCTCCATTCAAACTCACCTCCCAATTGACTTGACCCTCAACCCTACTGTACCTAATAACCTTGCTCTTATTCACATTTACTCTTAACTTTCTTCTTCCACACACTTTACCAAA
>NC_092227.1:33628457-33645957 GCF_036320965.1 Panulirus ornatus | reverse complement strand
ATTATCCCTGGGGATAGGGGTGAAAGAATACTTCCCACGCATTCCTCGCGTGTCGTAGAAAGCGACTAGAGGGGACGGGAGCGGGGGGCCAGAAATCCTCCCCTCCTTGTATTTTTTTAACTTTCTAAAATTGGAAACAGAAGATATATATATATATATATATATATATATATATATATATATATATATATATATATATATATATATATATATATATATATATATATATATATATATAAATATATATATATATATATATATATATATATATATATATATATATATATATATATATATATATATATATATATATATATATATATATATATATTTATATATATATATATATATATATATATATATATATATATATATATATATATATATATATATATATATATATATCTTTTTTCTTTTTTTCAAACTATTCGCCATTTCCCGCATTAGCGAGGTAGCGTTAAGAACAGAGGACTGGGCCTTTGAGGGAATACCCTCACCTGGCCCAATTCTCTGTTTCTTCTTTTGGAAAATTTAAAATATATATATATATATATATATATATATATATATATATATATATATATATATATATATATATATATATATATATATATTTTTTTTTTTTTTTTTTATACTTTGTCGCTGTCTCCCGCGTTTGCGAGGTAGCGCAAGGAAACAGACGAAAGAAATGGCCCAACCCCCCCCCATACACAAGTACATACACACGTCCACACACGCAAATATACATACCTACACAGCTTTCCATGGTTTACCCCGGACGCTTCACATGCCTTGATTCAATGCACTGACAGCACGTCAACCCCTGTATACCACATCGCTCCAATTCACTCTATTCCTTGCCCTCCTTTCACCCTCCTGCATGTTCAGGCCCCGATCACACAAAATCCTTTTCACTCCGTCTTTCCACCTCCAATTTGGTCTCCCTCTTCTCCTCGTTCCCTCCACCTCCGACACATATATCCTCTTGGTCAATCTTTCCTCAATCATTCTCTCCATGTGCCCAAACCATTTCAAAACACCCTCTTCTGCTCTCTCAACCACGCTCTTTTTATTTCCACACATCTCTCTTACCCTTACGTTACTTACTCGATCAAACCACCTCACACCACACATTGTCCTCAAACATCTAATTTCCAGCACATCCATCCTCCTGCGCACAACCCTATCCATAGCCCACGCCTCGCAACCATACAACATTGTTGGAACCACTATTCCTTCAAACATACCCATTTTTGCTTTCCGGGATAATGTTCTCGACTTCCACACATTTTTCAAGGCTCCCAAAATTTTCGCCCCCTCCCCCACCCTATGATCCACTTCCGCTTCCATGGTTCCATCCGCTGACAGATCCACTCCCAGATATCTAAAACACTTCACTTCCTCCAGTTTTTCTCCATTCAAACTCACCTCCCAATTGACTTGACCCTCAACCCTACTGTACCTAATAACCTTGCTCTTATTCACATTTACTCTTAACTTTCTTCTTCCACACACTTTACCAAACTCCGTCACCAGCTTCTGCAGTTTCTCACATGAATCCGCCACCAGCGCTGTATCATCAGCGAACAACAACTGACTCACTTCCCAAGCTCTCTCATCCCCAACAGACTTCATACTTGCCCCTCTTTCCAAGACTCTTGCATTTACCTCCCTAACAACCCCATCCATAAACAAATTAAACAACCATGGAGACATCACACACCCCTGCCGCAAACCTACATTCACTGAGAACCAATCACTTTCCTCTCTTCCTACACGTACACATGCCTTACAACCTCGATAAAAACTTTTCACTGCTTCTAACAACTTGCCTCCCACACCATATATTGTTAATACCTTCCACAGAGCATCTCTATCAACTCTATCATATATATATATATATATATATATATATATATATATATATATATATATATATATATATATATATATATATATATATATATATATATATGCGGAAGGGGTGTGTGATGTCTCCATGGCTGTTTAATTTGTTTATGGATTGGGCTTTTAGGGAGGTGAATGCAAGGGTTTTGGAAAGAGGGGCAAGTATGCAGTCTGTTCTGGATGAGAGAGTTTGGGAAGTGAGTCAGTTGTTGTTCGCTGATGATACAGCGCTGGTGGCTGATTCATGTAAGAAACTGCAGAAGCTGGTGACTCAGTTTGGTAAAGTGTGTGAAAGTAGAAAGTTAAGAGTAACTGTGAATAAGAGCAAGGTTATTAGGCAGAGTAGAGTTGAGGGTCAAGTCAATTGGGAGGTAAGTTTGAATGGAGAAAAACTGGAGGAAGTGAAGTGTTTTAGATATCTGGGAGTGGAACTGTCAGCGGATAGAACCATGGAAGCGGAAGTGAATCATAGGGTGGGGGAGGGTGCGAGAATTCTGGGAGCCATGGAGAATGTTTGGAAGTAGAAACATTATCTCGGAAAGCAAAAATGGGTATGTTTGAAGAAATTGTGGTTCCAACAATGTTGTAAGGTTGCGAGGCGTGGGCTATAGATAAAGTTGTGCGCAGGAGGGTGGATGTGCTGGAAATGTGATGTTTGGGGACAATATGTGGTTTGAGGTGGTTTGATCGAGTCAGTAATAAGGGTAAGAGAGATGTGTGGAAATCAAAAGAGCGTCGTTGAGAGAGCAGAAGAGGTCACATGGAGAGAATGCGTTAGGAAAGATTGACCAAGAGGATATATGTGTCAGTGGTGGACAGAACGAGAAGTGGGAGACCAAATTGGAGGTGGAAAGATGGAGTGAAAAAGATTTTGAGTGATCGGGGCCTTAACATGCAGGAGGGTGAAAGGCGTGTAAGGAATAGAGTGAATTGGAACGATGTGGTATACCGGGGTCGACGTGCTGTCAATGGATTGAACCACGGCATGTGAAGCGTCTGGGGTAAACCATGGAAAGTTTGTGGGGCCTGGATGTGGAAAGGGAGCTGTGGATTCGGTGCATTATCACATGACAGCTAGAGACTGATTGTGAACGAATGGGGACTTTGGTGTCTTTTCCTAGCGCTACCTCGAACACCTGAGGGGGGAGGGGGTTGTTATTCCATATGTGGCGAGGTGGTGATGGGAACAAATAAAGGCAGACAGTATGAATTATGTACATGTATGTATATGTATATGTGTGCGTCTATATATATGTGTGTACAATGAGATGTATAGGTATGTATATTTGCGTGTGTGGACGTGTATGTATATACATGTGTATGTGGGCGGGATGGGCCATTCTATCATCTGTTTCCTTGCGCTATATTATTTATTTATTTATTTTGCTTTGTCGCTGTCTCCCGCTTTAGGGAGGTAGAGCAGGGAAACAGACGAAAGAAATGGCCCAACCCACCCCCATACACATGTATATACATACACGTCAACACACGCAAATATACATACCTATACACCTATATGTACACATATATATACACACACAGACACATACATATATACCCAGGCACACAATTCACACTGTCTGACTTTATTCATTCCCATCGCCTCCTCGCCACACATGGAATACCATCCCCCTCCCCCCTCACGTGTGCGAGGTAGCACTAGGAAAAGACAACAAAGGCCCCATTCGTTCACACTCAATGTCTAGCTGTTATGCAATAATGCCTGAAACCACAACTCCCTTTCCACATCCACGCCCCACAGAACTTTCCATGGTTTACCCCAGACGCTTAAGATGCCCTGATTCAATCCACTGACAGCACGTCAACCACGGTATACCACATCGTTCCAATTCACTCTATTCCTTATTCGCCTTTCACCCTCCTGCATGTTAAGGCCCCGATCACTCAAAATCTTTTTCACTCCATCTTTCCACCTCCAATTTGCTCTCCCACTTCTCCTCGTTCCCTCCACCTTCGACACATATATCCTCTTGGTCAATCTTTCCTCACTCATTCTCTCCATGTGACCAAACCATTTCAAAACATCCTCTTCTGCTCTCTCAACCACGGTCTTTTTATTTCCACACATCTCTCTTACCATTACATTACTTACTCGATCAAACCACCTCACACCACATATTGTCCTCAAACATCTCATTTCCAGCATATCCACCCTCCTGCGCACAACTCTATCCATAGCCTACGCCTCGCAACCATACAACATTGTTGGAACCACTATTCCTTCAAACATACCCATTTTTGCTTTCCGAGATAATGTTCTCGACTTCCACACATTCGTCAAGGCTCCCAGGATTTTCGCCCCTTCCCCCAACCTATGATTCACTTCCGCTTCCATGGTTCTATCCGCTGCCAGATCCACTCCAAGATATCTAAAACACTTTACTTCCTCCAGTTTTTCTCCATTCAAACTTACCTCTCAATTGACTTGACCCTCAACCCTACTGTACCTAATAACATTGCTCTTATTCACAATTACTATTAACTTTCTTCTTTCACACACTTTACCAAACACAGTCACCAGCTTCTGCAGTTTCTCACATGAATCAGCCACCAGCGCTGTGTCATCAGCGAACAAGAACTGACTCACTTCCCAAGCTCTCTCATCCACAACAGACTTCATACTTGCCCCTCTTTCCAAAACTCTTGCATTCACCTTCCTAACAACCCCATCCATAAACAAATTAAACAACCATGGAGACATCACACACCCCTGCCGCAAACCTACATTCACTGAGAACCAATCACTTTCCTCTCTTCCTACACGTACACATGCCTTACATCATCGATAAAAACTTTTCACTACTTCAAACAACTTGCCTCCCACACCATATATTTTTCATACCTTCCACAGAGCATCTCTATCAACTCTATCATATACCTTCTCCAGATCCATAAATGCTACATACAAATGCATTTGCTTTTCTAAGTATTTCTCACATACATTCTTCAAAGCAAACACCTGATCCACACATCCTCTACCACTTCTGAAACCACACTGCACTTCCCCAATCTGATGCTCTGTACATGCCTTCACCCTTTCATTCAATACCCTCCCATATAATTGACCAGGAATACTCAACAAACTTATACAAACTTATACCTCTGTAATTTGAACACTTACTCTCATCCCCTTTGCCTTTGTACAATGGCACTATGCACGCATTCCGCCAATTCTCAGGCACCTCACCATGAGTCATACATACATTAAATAACCTTACCAACCAGTCAACAATACAGTCACCCACTTTTTTAATAGATTCCACTGCAATACCATCCAAACCTGCTGCCTTGGCGGCTTTCACCTTCCACAAAGCTTTTATTACCTCTTCTCTGTTACCAAATCATTTTCCCTAACCCTCTCACTTTGCACACCACCTCGACCAAAACACCCTATATCTGCCACTCTATCATCAAACATATTCAAGAAAACTTCAAAATACTCACTCCATCTCCTTCTTACATCACCACTACTTGTTATCACCTCCCCATTAGCGCTCTTCACTGAAGTTCCCCTTTGCTCCCTTGTCGTACGCACTTTATTTACCTCCTTCCAGAACATCTTTTTATTCTCCCTAAAATTTAACGATACTCTCTCACCCCAACTGTCATTTGCCCTCTTTTTCACCTCTTGCACCTTTCTCTTGCCCTCATGTATCTTTCTTTTATACATCTCCCACTCAATTGCATTTTTTCCCCGCAAAAATCGTCCAAATGCCTCTCTCTTCTCTTTCACTAATAATCTTACTTCTTCATCCCACCACTCACTACCCTTTCTAATCTACCCACCTTCCACGCTTCTCATGCCACAAGCATCTTTAGCGCAATCCATCACTGATTCCCTAAATACATCCCATTCCTCCCCCTCTCCCCTTACTTCCATTGTTCCCACCTTTTTCCATTCTGTAGTCAGTCTCTCCTGGTACATCCTCACACAAGTCTCCTTCCCAAGCTCACTTACTCTCACCGCCCTCTTCACTACAACATTCACTCTTCTTTTCTGAAAACCCATACAAATCTTCACCTTAGCCTCCAGAAGATAACGATCAGACATTCCTCCAGTTGCACCTCTCAGCACATTAACATCAAAACGCCTCTCTTTCGCGCGCCTGTCAATTAACACGTAATCCAATAACGCTCTCTGGCCATCTCTCCTACTTTAATACGTACACTTATGTATATAACGGTTTTTAAACCATGTATTCCCAATCACCAGTCCTTTTTCAGAACATAAATCTACAATCTCTTCACTATTTCCATTTACAACACTGTACACCAAATGTATACGAATCATTCCCTCAACTGCCACATTACTCACCTTTGCATTCAAATCACCTATCACTATAACCCGGTCTTGTGCATCAAAACCACTAACACACTCATTCAGCTGCTCCCAAAACACTTGCCTCTCATGATCTTTCTTCTCATGCCCAAGTGCATATGCACCAATAATCACCCATCTCTCTCCATCAACTTTCAGTTTTACCCACATTAATCGAGAATTTACTTTCTTACATTCTATCACATACTCCCAAAACTCCTGTTTCAGAAGTACTGCTACTCCTTCCCTTGCTCTTGTCCTCTCACTAACCCCTGACTTTACTCCGAAGGCATTCCCAAACCACTCTTCCCCTTTACCCTTAAGCTTCGTTTCACTCAGAGCCAAAACATCCAGGTTCCTTTCCTCAAACATACTACCTATCTCTCCCTTTTTCACATCTTGGTTACATCCACACACATTTAGACACCCCAATCTGAGTATATGAGGAGGATGAGCACTCCCCGCGTGACTCCTTCTGTTTCCCATTTTTTAGAAAGTTAAAATACAAGGAGGGGAGGATTTCTGGCACACCGCTCCCGTCCCCTCTAGTCGCCTTTTACGACACGAGAGGAATACGTGGGAAGTATTCTTTTACCCCTATCCCCAGGGATAATATATATATATATATATATATATATATATATATATATATATATATATATATATATTTTTTTTTTTTTTTTTTTTTTTTTTTTATACTTTGTCGCTGTCTCCCGCGTTTGCGAGGTAGCGCAAGGAAACAGACGAAAGAAAATGGCCCAACCCCCCCCCCCATACACATGTACATACACACGTCCACACACGCAAATATACATACCTACACAGCTTTCCATGGTTTACCCCAGACGCTTCACATGCCTTGATTCAATCCACTGACAGCACGTCAACCCCTGTATACCACATCGCTCCAATTCACTCTATTCCTTGCCCTCCTTTCACCCTCCTGCATGTTCAGGCCCCGATCACACAAAATCCTTTTCACTCCATCTTTCCACCTCCAATTTGGTCTCCCTCTTCTCCTCGTTCCCTCCACCTCCGACACATATATCCTCTTGGTCAATCTTTCCTCACTCATTCTCTCCATGTGCCCAAACCATTTCAAAACACCCTCTTCTGCTCTCTCAACCACGCTCTTTTTATTTCCACACATCTCTCTTACCCTTACGTTACTTACTCGATCAAACCACCTCACACCACACATTGTCCTCAAACATCTCATTTCCAGCACATCCATCCTCCTGCGCACAACTCTATCCACAGCCCACGCCTCGCAACCATACAACATTGTTGGAACTACTATTCCTTCAAACATACCCATTTTTGCTTTCCGGGATAATGTTCTCGACTTCCACACATTTTTCAAGGCTCCCAAAATTTTCGCCCCCTCCCCCACCCTATGATCCACTTCCGCTTCCATGGTTCCATCCGCTGACAGATCCACTCCCAGATATCTAAAACACTTCACTTCCTCCAGCCTCTCACCATTCAAACTCACCTCCCAATTGACTTGACCCTCAACCCTACTGTACCTAATAACCTTGCTCTTATTCACATTTACTCTTAACTTTCTTCTTCCACACACTTCACCAAACTCCGTCACCAGCTTCTGCAGTTTCTCACATGAATCCGCCACCAGCGCTGTATCATCAGCGAACAACAACTGACTCACTTCCCAAGCTCTCTCATCCCCAACAGACCTCATACTTGCCCCTCTTTCCAAAACTCTTGCATTTACCTCCCTAACAACCCCATCCATAAACAAATTAAACAACCATGGAGACATCACACACCCCTGCCGCAAACCTACATTCACTGAGAACCAATCACTTTCCTCTCTTCCTACACGTACACATGCCTTACATCCTCGATAAAAACTTTTCACTGCTTCTAACAACTTTCCTCCCACACCATATATTCTTAATACCTTCCACAGAGCATCTCTATCAACTCTATCATATGCCTTCTCCAGATCCATAAATGCTACATACAAATCCATTTGCTTTTCTAAGTATTTCTCACATACATTCTTCAAAGCAAACACCTGATCCACACATCCTCTACCACTTCTGAAACCACACTGCTCTTCCCCAATCTGATGCTCTGTACATGCCTTCACCCTCTCAATCAATACCCTCCCATATAATTTACCAGGAATACTCAACAAACTTATATATATATATATATATATATATATATATATATATATATATATATATATATATATATATATATATATATATATATATATATATATGTATATATATATATATATATATATATATATATATATATATATATATATATATATATATATATATATATATATATTTTTTTTTTTCCAAAAGAAGGAACAGAGAAGGAGGCCAGGTGAGGATACTCCCTCAAAGGCCCAGTCCTTTGTTCTTAACGCTACCTCGCTATCGCGGGAAATGGCGAATAGTATGAAAAAAAAAAAGATATATATATATATATATATATATATATATATATATATATATATATATATATATATATATATATATATATTATCCCTGGGGATAGGGGAGAAAGAATACTTCCCACGTATTCCCTGCGTGTCGTAGAAGGCGACTAAAAGGGAAGGGAGCGGGGGGCTGGAAATCCTCCCGTCTCTTTTTTTTTTTTTTTTTTCTTTTTTTTTTTCCAAAAGAAGGAACAGAGAAGGAGGCCAGGTGAGGATACTCCCTCAAAGGCCCAGTCCTTTGTTCTTAACGCTACCTCGCTATCGCGGGAAATGGCGAATAGTATGAAAAAAAAAAAATATATATATATATATATATATATATATATATATATATATATATATATATATATATTTTTTTTTTTTTTTTTTTTTTTTTTATATATACTTTGTCGCTGTCTCCCGCGTTTGCGAGGTAGCGCAAGGAAACAGACGAAAGAAATGGCCCAACCTCCCCCCCCCCCATACACATGTACATACACACGTCCACACACGCAAATATACATACCTACACAGCTTTCCATGGTTTACCCCAGACGCTTCACATGCCTTGATTCAATCCACTGACAGCACGTCAACCCCTGTATACCACATGACTCCAATTCACTCTATTCCTTGCCCTCCTTTCACCCTCCTGCATGTTCAGGCCCCGATCACACAAAATCTTTTTCACTCCATCTTTCCACCTCCAATTTGGTCTCCCTCTTCTCCTCGTTCCCTCCACCTCCGACACATATATCCTCTTGGTCAATCTCTCCTCACTCATTCTCTCCATGTGCCCAAACCATTTCAAAACACCCTCTTCTGCTCTCTCAACCACGCTCTTTTTATTTCCACACATCTCTCTTACCCTTACGTTACTTACTCGATCAAACCACCTCACACCACACATTGTCCTCAAACATCTCATTTCCAGCACATCCATCCTCCTGCGCACACCTCTATCCATAGCCCACGCCTCGCAACCATACAACATTGTTGGAACCACTATTCCCTCAAACATACCCATTTTCGCTTTCCGAGATAATGTTCTCGACTTCCACACATTTTTCAAGGCTCCCAAAATTTTCGCCCCCTCCCCCACCCTATGATCCACCTCCGCTTCCATGGTTCCATCCGCTGACAGATCCACTCCCAGATATCTAAAACACTTCACTTCCTCCAGTTTTTCTCCATTCAATCTCACCTCCCAATTGACTTGACCCTCACCCCTACTGTACCTAATAACCTTGCTCTTATTCACATTTACTCTCAACTTTCTTCTTCCACACACTTTACCAAACTCAGTCACCAACTTCTGCAGTTTCTCACATGAATCAGCCACCAGCGCTGTATCATCAGCGAACAACAACTGACTCACTTCCCAAGCTCTCTCATCCCCAACAGACTTCATACTTGCCCCTCTTTCCAGGACTCTTGCATTTACCTCCCTTACAACCCCATCCATAAACAAATTAAACAACCATGGAGACATCACACACCCCTGCCGCAAACCTACATTCACTGAGAACCAATCACTTTCCTCTCTTCCTACACGTACACATGCCTTACATCCTCGATAAAAACTTTTCACTGCTTCTAACAACTTGCCTCCCACACCATATATTCTTAATACCTTCCACAGAGCATCTCTATCAACTCTATCATATGCCTTCACCAGATCCATAAATGCTACATACAAATCCATTTGCTTTTCTAAGTATTTCTCACATACATTCTTCAAAGCAAACACCTGATCCACACATCCTCTACCACTTCTGAAACCGCACTGCTCTTCCCCAATCTGATGCTCTGTACATGCCTTCACCCTCTCGATCAATACCCTCCCATATAATTTACCAGGAATACTCAACAAACTTATACCTCTGTAATTTGAGCACTCACTCTTATCCCCTTTGCCTTTGTACAATGGCACTATGCACGCATTCCGCCAATCCTCAGGCACCTCACCATGAGTCATACATACATTTAAATAACCTTACCAACCAGTCAACAATACAGTCACCCCCTTTTTTAATAAATTCCACTGCAATACCATCCAAACCTGCTGCCTTGCCGGCTTTCATCTTCCGCAAAGCTTTTACTACCTCTTCTCTGTTTACCAAATCATTTTCCCTAACCCTCTCACTTTGCACACCACCTCGACCAAAACACCCTATATCTGCCACTCTGTCATCAGACACATTCAACAAACCTTCAAAATACTCATTCCATATCCTTCTCACATCACCGCTACTTGTTATCACCTCCCCATTTGCGCCCTTCACTGAAGTTCCCATTTGCTCCCTTGTCTTACGCACCCTATTTACCTCCTTCCAGAACATCTTTTTATTCTCCCTAAAATTTACTGATAGTCTCTCACCCCAACTCTCATTTGCCCTTTTTTTCACCTCTTGCACCTTTCTCTTGACCTCCTGTCTCTTTCTTTTATACTTCTCCCACTCAATTGCATTTTTTCCCTGCAAAAATCGTCCAAATGCCTCTCTCTTCTCTTTCACTAATACTCTTACTTCTTCATCCCACAACTCACTACCCTTTCTAAACAGCCCACCTCCCACTCTTCTCATGCCACAAGCATCTTTTGCGCAATCCATCACTGATTCCCTAAATACATCCCATTCCTCCCCCACTCCCCTTACTTCCATTGTTCTCACCTTTTTCCATTCTGTACACAGTCTCTCCTGGTACTTCCCCACACAGGTCTCCTTCCCAAGCTCACTTACTCTCACCACCTTCTTCACCCCAACATTCACTCCTCTTTTCTGAAAACCCATACTAATCTTCACCTTAGCCTCCACAAGATAATGATCAGACATCCCTCCATTTGCACCTCTCAGCACATTAACATCCAAAAGTCTCTTTTTTTCCATAGCCAGAGGTTGAACCATTATGTGACATTCATTTTTTTTCATTCATTTCAAGCTAAAAGTTTGTTTTATAAATTGTTTCTTACATTTTTCATATGTATATATATGTATGTGTGTGTGTGTGTGTGTATGTGCGTATGTATGTGTATGTGTGTGTGTGTGTTTATGTATATATATATGTATATTATCCCTGGGGATAGGGGTGAAAGAATACTTCCCACGTATTCCTCGCGTGTCGTAGAAAGCGACTAGAGGGGACGGGAGCGGGGGGCCGGAAATCCTCCCCTACTTGTATTAACTTTCTAAAATGGGAAACAGAAGAAGGAGTCACGCGGGGAGTGATCATCCTCCTCGAAGGCTCAGAGTGGGATGCCTAAATGTGTGTGGATGTAACCAAGATGTGAAAAAAGGAGAGATAGGTAGTATGTTTGAGGAAAGGAACCTGGATGTTTTGGCTCTGAGTGAAACGAAGCTCAAGGGTAAAGGGGAAGAGTGGTTTGGAAATGTCTGGGGAGTGAAGTCAGGGGTTAGTGAGAGGACAAGAGCAAGGGAAGGAGTAGCAATACTCCTGAAACAGGAGTTGTGGGAGTATGTGATAGAATGCAAGAAAGTAAATTCTCGATTAATATGGGTAAAACTGAAAGTTGATGGAGAGAGGTGGGTGATTATTGGTGCATATGCACCTGGGCATGAGAAGAAAGATCATGAGAGGCAAGTGTTTTGGGAGCAGCTAAATGAGTGTGTTAGCGGTTTTGATGCACGAGACCGGGTTATAGTGATGGGTGATTTGAATGCAAAGGTGAGTAATGTGGCAGTTGAGGGAATAATTGGTATGCATGGGGTGTTCAGTGTTGTAAATGGAAATGGTGAAGAGCTTGTAGATTTATGTGCTGAAAAAGGACTGATGATTGGGAATACCTGGTTTAAAAAGCGAGATATACATAAGTATACTTATGTAAGTAGGAGAGATGGCCAGAGAGCGTTATTGGATTACGTGTTAATTGACAGGCGCGCGAAAGATATATATATATATATATATATATATATATATATATATATATATATATATATATACATATATAAAAGGCTCAAATGGTTTAAGCATGATCTGAGCAGACAGCAAACTTTGGTCCCGTGCATTAAAAAGTTCTCCTCCACTAACAAATGTGCTTCTTGCAGGGTGTACTCATCTCAATTTGACAGTGGGTCTACCACCATTAACATGGTGAAATAGCTAATCCCATTTAAATCCTAACTTGCAGTAATGTCCAAGAAGTCAAATAGTTCTCATATTATTGCTTACACACTAAGCTAATGTATGACCATAGAATATTGACAAAAGTACAGTAATTTTTAGATCTGTAGTATTGATAACAGCTTGTGAAACTGTCAGTAGGAAATGTACCACTACGTATCAAATGCTGACAGTGTTTAGAGGGTAGCTCTTTTGAACCTTTTCATTAAAACTTTTCAATTAGCAAAAAAATGACATACTATATGTGATGTTCAAACTCACTTTGCCGGCAAACTTCAGTTATCATTCCTCGCAACCAAATTATTTTGCATGCCTATTATCCAGAATTTCAAGAAGAATAAGCTGAAACTGAACTATGAATCACTACCATTAAATTATGACAGTGTGACTGACAGACTTCTAGTGGTAGTAGCTTATACTGCTGATGCATGCAATTACCTCCTTACAGTATTATTTATCTAATGTATCTTCACCACAAATACATCAAACAGGGAGCGGGGGGCTGGAAATCCTCCCCTCTCATCATTTTTTTTTTCTAATTTTCCAAAAGCAGGAACAGAGAAGGGTTCCAGGTGAGGATATTCCCTCAAAGGCCCAGTCCTCTGTTCTTAACGCTACCTCGCTAACGCGGGAAATGGCGAATAGTTTGAAAGAAAGAAAAATATATATATATATATATATATATATATATATATATATATATATATATATATATATATATATATATATATATATACATTCACACATATATACATATATATACACACATACACACACACACATATATACATATATATACATAAGAAAAATGTATTAGAACTAGTATTAGAACAAAGTAAACTACGAACAACAAAGCAAAAACTACTAAGGAAATTGTTTTCAAGAATGTGCTGTTTCAAGCTCTCCATGTAAAGTCTTCATTGCTTCCTGATGATGCCTGTGTAAGTGGAAGCTTCAGTGTAGTAAATGAAGAACTCCGGACAACTGGTGTTTCAACACCCAATTAATATATGTATATGTATATATATATATATATATATATATATATATATATATATATATATATATATATATATATATATATATATATATATATATATATATATATATATATATATGTATATATATATATATATATATATATATATATATATATATATATATAATATATATATATATATATATATATATATATATATATATATATTTTTATTTTTTTTTTTGCTTTGTCGCAGTCTCCCGCGTTTGCGAGGTAGCGCAAGGAAACAGACGAGAGAAATGCCCCAACCCACACCCATACACATGAATATACATACGTCCACACACGCAAATATACATTCCTACACAGCTTTCCATGGTTTACCCCAGACGCTTCACATGCCCTGATTCAATCCACTGACAGCACGTCAACCCCGGTATACCACATCGATCCAATTCACTCTATTCCTTACCCTCCTTTCACCCTCCTATATGTTCAGGCCCCGATCACACAAAATCTTTTTCACTCTATCTTTCCACCTACAATTTGGTCTCCCACTTCTCCTCGTTCCCTCCACCTCCGACACATATATCCTCTTGGTCAATCTTTCCTCACTCATTCTCTCCATGTGCCCAAACCATTTCAAAACACCCTCTTCTGCTCTCTCAACCACGCTCTTTTTATTTCCACACATCTCTCTTACCCTTACGTTACTTACTCGATCAAACCACCTCACACCACACATTGTCCCCAAACATCTCATTTCCAGCACATCCATCCTCCTGCGCACAACTCTATCCATAGCCTACGCCTCGCAACCATACAACATTCTTAGAACCACTATTCCTTCAAACATATCCATTTTTGCATTCCGAGATAATGTTCTCGACTTCCACACATTCTTCAAGGCTCCCAGGATTTTCGTCCCCTCCCCCACCCTATGATCCACTTCCGCTTCCATGGTTCCATCCGCTGACAGATCCACTCCCAGATATCTAAAACACTTTACTTCCTCCAGTTTTTCTCCATTCAAACTTACCTCCCAATTGACTTGACCCTCAACCCTACTGTACCTAATTACCTTGCTATTATTCACATTTTCTCTTAACTTTCCTCTTTCACACACTTTACCAAACTCAGTCACCAGCTTCTGCAGTTTCTCACATGAATCAGCCACCAGCGCTGTATCATCAGCGAACAACAACTGACTCACTTCCCAAGCTGTCTCATCCCCAACAGACTTCATACTTGCCCCTCTTTCCAAAACTCTTGCATTCACGTCCCTAACAACCCCATCCATAAACAAATTAAACAACAATGGAGACATCACACACCCCTGCCGCAAACCTACATTCACTTAGAACCAATCACTTTCCTCTCTTACTAAACGTACACATGCATTACATCCTCGATTAAAACTTTTCACTGCTTCTAACAACTTGCCTCCCACACCATATATTCTTAATACTTTCCACAGAGCATCTCTATCAACTCTATCATATGCCTTCTCCAGATCCATAAATGGTACATGCAAATCCATTTGCTTTTCTGAGTATTTCTCACATACATTCTTCAAAGCAAACACCTCATGCACGCATCCTCTACCACTTCTAAAACCACACTGCGCTTCCCCAATCTGATGTTCTGTACATGCCTTCACCCTCTCAATCAATACCCTCCCATATAATTTACCAGGAATACTCAACAAACTTATACCTCTGTAATTTGAGCACTCACTCTTATTCCCTTTGCCTTTGCACAATGGCACTATGCACGCATTCCGCCAATCCTCAGGCACCTCACCATGAGTCATACATACATTAAATTACCTTACCAACCAGTCAATAATACAGTAACTCCCTTTCTTAATAAATCAAATACTTCTCACGTATTCCCTACGTGTCGTAGAAGGCGACTAAAAGGGGAGGGAGCGGGTGGCTGGAAATCCTCCCCTCTCTCTTTTTTTTTTTTTTATTTTCCAAAAGAAGGAACAGAGAAGGGGTCCAGGTGAGGATGTTCCCTCAAAGGCCCAGTCCTCTGTTCTAAACGCTACCTCGCTAATGCGGGAAATGGCGAATAGTTTGAAAAAGAAAAAAAAAAAAATATATATATATATATATATATATATATATATATATATATATATATATATATATATATATATATATATGTATATATATATATATATATATATATATATATATATATATATATATATATATATATATATATATATATATATATATATATATTTTTTTTTTTTTTTTTTCAAACTATTCGCCATTTCCCGCGTTAGCGAGGTAGCGTTAAGAACAGAGAACTGGGCCACTGAGGGAATATCCTCACCTGGCCTCCTTCTCTGTTCCTTCTTTTGGAAAATTAAAAAAAATTGAGAGGGGAGGATTTCCAGCCCCCTGCTCCCTCCCCTTTTAGTCGCCTTCTACGACACGCAGGGAATACGTGGGAAGTATTCTTTCTCCCCTATCCCCAGGGATACTTATGTATATCTCGCTTTTCAAACCAGGCACTCCCAATCATCAGTCCCCCCTCAGCACACAAATCCACAAGCTCTTCACCACTTCCACCTACAACACTGGACACCCCATGTATACCAATCACTCTCTCAACCGCCACACTATATATATATATATATATATATATATATATATATATATATATATATATATATATATATATATATATATATATATATATGTTTTATATATACATATATATATATATATATATATATATATATATATATATATATATATATATATATATATATATATATATATATATATATATATATATATATATATATATATATTCCTATGAGTCCACGGGAAAAATGAAACACGAAAAGTTCCCAAGTACTCTTTCGTGTAAAAATCATATCATCAGGGGAGACACAAGAGAGGAATATAACAGTCAGTTGATATACATCGAAGAGACGAAGCTAGGACGCCATTTGGTAAACATGTGATTGTCCAAAACATACAACGAGCGTTCATAAACTTATCATTTTACAAATCTTATCAACAATAAAGTTAACTGATTTGTACAGACCATCACTAATATTAAGATTATAATTCTTTGTGCATTTAATAATAGAAGATTCAATGATATTTCTCTTGGTAATAGAGTTAGAGTTAATAACTGAGATTGCGCTACTCCAGTCAATACAACGATCAAAGTTTTTAACATGATTAAACAAGGCATTTGATTCTTGTCCCGTTCTTATACTATATTTATATTGCTTACGTCTAACAGAAAGATCCTTACCAGTCTGACCAACGTAAAATTTATCACAGTTTTCACAAGGAACTTTATAGATGCAACCAAGAGAATTTTCTGGTGAATTCCTGATTAAGATATTCTTTATAGTATTTTTGTTGCTAAAGGCAACATTTACATTAAAGGATTTAAGCAACATGGGAAGCAAAGTGAAATTATTATTAATAGGGAGAACTAAAAGATTCTTGGTGTCAATGGGAGGTTTGGGCTCAACTCTATAAAATGATTTTTTTGCTAACTTAAGGGATTTATCAATGAAAGATCCAGGGTACTTTAACTTAGATCCAATAGAATATATCTTCTCAAACTCATCATCAATAGACTCTGGACTGCAAATACGTAATGCTCTCAGGAACATAGATTGAAACGATGATAA
>NC_092227.1:33495034-33628357 GCF_036320965.1 Panulirus ornatus | reverse complement strand
GTTCCATCCGCTGCCAGATCCACTCCCAGATATCTAAAACACTTTACCTCCTCCAGTTTTTCTCCATTCAAACTTACCTCCCAATTGACTTGACCCTCAACCCTACTGTACCTAATAACGGTGCTCTTATCCACATTTACTCTTAACTTTCTTCTTCCACACACTTTACCAAACTCAGTCACCTGCTTCTGCAGTTTCTCACATGAATCAGCCACCAGCGCTGTATCATCAGCGAACAACAACTGACTCACTTCCCAAGCTCTCTCATCCACAACAGAATTCATACTTGCCCCTCTTTCCAAAACTCTTGCATTCACCTCCATAACAACACCATCCATAAACAAATTAAACAACAATGGAGACATCACACACCCCTGCCGCAAACCTACATTCACTGAGAACCAATCACTTTCTTCTCTTCCTACACGTACACATGCCTTACATCCTCCATAAAAACTTTTCACTGCTTCTAACAACTTGCATCCCACAGCATATATTCTTAATACCATCCACAGAGAATCTCTATCAAGTCTATCATATACCTTCTCCAGATCCATAAATGCTACATACAAATCCATTTGCTTTTCTATGTATTTCTCACATACATTCTTCAAAGCAAACACCTGATCCACACATCCTCTACCACTTCTGAAACCACACTGCTCTTCCCCAATCTTATGCTCTATACATGCCTTCACCCTCTCAACCAATACCCTCCCATATAATTTACCAGGAATACTCAACAGACTTATACATCTGTAATTTGAGCACTCACTCTTATCCCCTTTGCCTTTGTACAATGGCACTATGCACGCATTCCGCCAATCCTCAGGCACCTCATCATGAGTCATACATACATGAAATAACCTTACCAACCAGTCAATAATACAGTCACCCAGATTTTAATATATTCCACTGCAATACCATCCAAAGCTGCTGCCTTGCCGGCTTTCATCTTCCGCAAAGCTTTTACTACCTCTTCTCTGTTTACCAAATCATTTTCCTCAACCCTCTCACTTTGCACACCACCTCGACCAAAACACTCTATATCTGCCACTCTATCATCAAACACATTCAACAAACCTTCAAAATACTTACTCCATCTCCTTCTCACATCACCACTACTTGTTATCACCTCCTCATTTGCGCCCTTCACTGAAGTTCCCATTTGCTCCCTTGTCTTACGCACTTTATGTACCTCCTTCCAGACCATCTTTTTATTCTCCATAAAATTTAATGATACTCCCTCACCCCAACTCTCATTTGCCGTCTTCTTCACCTCTTGCACCTTTCTCTTGACCTCCTGTGTCTTTCTTTTATACATCTCCCACTCAATTGCATTTTTTCCCTGCAAAAATCGTCCTAATGCCTCTCTCTTCTCTTTCACTAGTAATCTTACTTCTTCATCCTACCACTCACTACTCTTTCTAATCAACCCACCTCCCACTCTTCTCATGCCACAAGCATATTTTGCGCAATCCATCACTGATTCCCAAAACACATCCCATTCCTCCGCCACTCATCTTACTTCCATTGTTCTCACCTTTTTCCATTCTGTACTCAGTCTCTCCTGTTACTTCCTCACACAAGAGTCCTTCCCAAGCTCACTTACTTTCACCACCCTATTCACCCTATCATTCACTCTTCTTTTCTGAAAACTCATACAAATCTTCACCTTAGCCTCCACAAGATAATGATCAGACATCCCTCCAGTTGCACCTCTCAGAACATTAACATCCAAAAGTCTCTCTTTCGCTTAACATGTAATCCAATGACGCTCTCTGGCCATCTCTCCAACTTACATACGTATACTTATGTATATCTCGCTTTTTAAACCAGGTATTCCCAGTCACCAGTCCTTTTTCAGCACATAAATCTACAAGCTCTTCACCATTTCCATTTACAACACTGAACACCCCAAATATACCAATTATTCCCTCAACTGCCACATTACTCGTCTTTGCATTGAAATCACCCATCACTACAACCCGGTCTCGTGCATCAAAACCTCTAACACACTCATTCAGCTGCTCCCAAAACACTTGTCTCTCATGATCTTTCTTCTCATGCCCAGGTGCTTATGCACCAATAATCACCCATCTCTCTCCATCAACTTTCAGTTTTACCCATATTAATTAGAGCCAAATGGAATAACAACCCCCTCCCCCCCTCATGTGTGCGAGGTAGCGCTAGGAAAAACACCAAAGGCCCAATTCATTCACACTCAGTCTGTAGCTGTCATGTAATAATGCACCGAAACCACAGCTCCCTTTCCACATCCAGGCCCCACACACTTTGCGTGGTTTACCCCAGACGCTTCACATGCCCTGGTTCAATCCATTGACAGCACGTCGACCCCGGTATACCACATCGTTCCAATTCACTCTATTCCTTGCACGCCTTTCACCCTCCTGCATGTTCAGGCTCCGATCACTCAAAATCTTTTTCACTCCATCTTTCCACCTCCAATTTGGTCTCCCACTTCTCGTTCCCTCCACCTCTGACACATATATCCTCTTGGTCAATCTTTCCCCACTCATTCTCTTCATGTGACCAAACCATTTCAAAACACCCTCTTCTGCTCTCTCAACCACTCTTTTTATTTCCACACATCTCTCTCACCCTTACATTACTTACTCGATCAAACCACCTCACACCACATATTGTCCTCAAACATCTCATTTCCAGCACATCCACCCTCCTGTGCACAACTCTATCCACAGCCCACGCCTCTCAACCATACAACATTGTTGGAACCACTATTCCTTCAAACATACCCATTTTTGCTTTACGAGATAATGTTCTCGACTTACAAACATTCTTCAAGGCTCCCAGAATTTTCGCCCCCTCCCCCACCCTATGATTCACTTCCGCTTCCATGGTTCCATCCGCTGCCAGATCCACTCCCAGATATCTAAAACACTTTACTTCCTCCAGCCTTTCTCTATTCAAACTTACCTCCCAATTGACTTGACCCTCAACCCTACTGTACCTTATAACCTTGCTCTTATTCACATTTACTCTTAACTTTCTTCTTTCACACACTTTACCAAATTCAGTCACCAGCTTCTGCAGTTTCTCACATGAATTAGCCACCAGCGCTGTATCATCAGCCAACAACAGCTGACTCACTTCCCAAGCTCTCTCATCCACAACAGACTGCATACTTGCCCCTCTTTCCAAAACTCTTGCATTCACCTCCCTAACAACCCCATCCATAAACAAATTAAACAACCATGGAGACATCACACACCCCTGCCTCAAACCTACATTCACTGAGAACCAATCACTTTCCACTCTTTTTACACGAACACATGCTTTACATCTTGATAAAAACTTTTCACTGCTTCTAACAACTTGCCTCCCACACCATATATTCTTAATACCTTCCACAGAGCATCTCTATCAACTCTATCATATGCCTTCTCCAGATCCATAAATGCTACATACAAATCCATTTGCTTTTCTAAGTATTCCTCGCATACATTCTTCAAAGCAAATACCTGATCCACACATCCTCTACCACTTCTGAAACCACACTGCTCTTCCCCAATCTGACGCTCTGTACATGCCTTCACCCTCTCAATCAATATCGTCCCATATAATTTACCAGGAATACTAAACATATATATATATATATATATATATATATATATATATATATATATATATATATATATATATGTATATATATATATATATATACATATATATATATATATATATATACTTTATCAATTCATTATTTGTTTTACTTTGTAGCTGTCTCCCACGTTAGCGAGAAAGCGCAAGGAAAAAGACGAAAAATTGCCCAACCCACCCACTTACACATCTATATATATACACGTCCACACACGCAAATTTACATACCTTTACATCTCAACATATACATACATATACACATAGATATATACATATGTACACATGAACATAATTCATATTGTCTGCCTATATTCATTCCCATCGCCACCCCGCAACACATGAAATAAAAAAACCTTTCCCCCGCATATGCGCGAGGTAGCGGTAGGAAAAGTCAACAAATGCCACATTCGTTCACACTCAGTCTCTAGCTCTTATGTAATAATGCACCGAAACCACAGCTCCCTTTCCACATCCAGGCCCCACAGGTTTCTTCATGGTTTACCCCAGACGTTTCACATGTCCTGGTTCAATCCATTGACAGCACCTCGACCCCGGGATACCACATCCTTCCATTTTACTCTTTTCCTTGCACACCTTTCTCATTCCTGCATGTTCAGGACCCGATCTCTCAAAACCTCTTTCATTCCATATTTCCATTTCCACTTTGGTCTCCAACTTCTCGTTCCCTGCACTTCTGACACATATATCCTCATTGTCAATCTTTCCTCACTCATTCTCTCTATGTGACCAAACCATTTGAAAACACCTTCTTCTGCTCTCTCAAACACACTCTTTTTATTATCACACATCTCTCTTATCCTATTATTACTTACTCGATCATACCACCTCACACCACATATTGTCCTCAAACATCTCATTTCCAGCACATCCACCCACATCCGCACAACTCTATCTATAGCCCACGCCTTGCAACTATGTATCATTGTTGAAACACTATTCCTTCAAACATACCCATTTTTGCTTTCCTAGATAATGTTCTCGACTTCCGCACGTTCTTCAACGCTCTCAGAATTTTTACCCCCTCCCCTACCCTATGATCCACTTTTACTTCCATGGTTCCATCCGCTGCCAAATCCACTCCTAGATATCTAAAACACTTCATTCCTCCAGTTTTTCTGCATTCAAACTAACCTCCCAGTTGACTAGTCCCTCAACCCTACTGTACCTAATAACATTGCTCTTATTCACATTTACTCTCAACTTCCTTCTTTTACACACTTTACCAAATTCAGTCACCAGCTTCTGCAGGTTCTCACACGAATCAGCCACCAGCGCTGTATCATCAGCGAACAACAACTGACTCACTTCCCAAGCTCTCTCATCTACAACAGACTGCATACTTGCCCCTCTTTCCAAAACTCATGCATTTACCTCCCTAACAACCCCATCCATAAACAAATTAAACAACCATGGAGACATCACACACCCCTGCCGCAAACCAATATTCACTTAGAACCAATCGCTTTCCTCTCTTCCTACACGTACACATGCCTTACATCCTCGATAAAACTTTTCACTGCTTCTAAACTTGCCTCCCACACCATATATTCTTAATACCATCCACAGAGCATCTCTATCAACTATATCATATGCCTTCTCCAGATCCATAAATGCTATATACAAATCCATTTGCTTTTCTAAGTATTTCTCACATACATTCTTCAAAGGAAAAACCTGATCCATACACTCTCTTCCACTTCTAAAACCACACTGCTCTTCCCCAATCTGATGCTTTGTACATGCCTTCACCCTCTCAATCAATACCCTCTCATATAATTTCCTAGGAATATTCAACAAACTTATATACCTCTGTAATTTGAGCACTCACTTTCATTACCTTGGGCTTTATACAATGGCACTATGCAAGCATTCCGCCAGTCCTCAGCCAACTCACCATGAGTCATACATACATTAAATAATCTTACCAAGCAGTCAACAATACAGTCACACCCATTTGTAATAAATTCCACTGCAATACCATCCAAACCCGCTGCCTTGCCGGCTTTCATCTTCGGCAAAGCTTTTACTACCTCTTCTCTGTTAACCAAATCATTCTCCCTGACCCTCTCACTTTGCAGACCACATCGACTAAAATGCCATATATCTGCCACTCTATCATCAAACACATTCAACAAACCTTCAAAATTCTCACTCGATCTCCTTATCACATCACCCCTACGTGTTATCACCTCCCCATTAGCCTTCTTCACTGAATTCCCGTTTGTTCCCTTATCTTACGCACTTTATTTACCTCCATCCAAAACATCTCTTTATTCTCCCTAAAACTTAATGATACCCTCTCACCCCAATTCTCATATGCCCTCGTTTTTACCTCTTCCACCTTTTTCTTGACCTCCTGCCTCTTTCTTTTATATTTATCTCAGAAATTGGTATTATTTCCCTGCAGAAATCTTCCAAATGCCTCTCGCTTCTTTTTCACTAATTATCTTACTTCTTCATCCCACCACTCACTGCCTTTTCTAATCTGCCCACCTACCACGCTTCTCACGCCACAAGGATCTTTTGAGCAATCCATTACCGCCTCCCTAGATAAATCCCATTCCTCCCCCACTCCCTTTACGTCCTTTATTCTCACCTTTTTCCATTCTGTACTCATTCTCTCCTGGTACTTCTTCACACAAGTCTTCTTCCCAAGCTCACTCACTCTCACCATTCTGGTCAACCCAACATTCTCTCTTCTTTTCTGAAAACCTCTACAAGTCTTCACCTTCGCCTCCATAAGATAATGATCAGACATCCCTTCAGTTGCACCTCTCACCACATTAACATCCAAAAGTCTCTTTCGCGCGTCTATCAATTAACACGTAATCCAATAACGCCCTCTGGCCATCTCTCCTACTTACATACATATACTTATGTACATCTCGCTTTTTAAACCAGGCATTCCCAATCACCTATCCATTTTAAGCACATAAATCTACAAGTTCTTCACCATTTCCACTTACAATAGTGAGTACCCCATGTACGCCAATTATTCTCTCAACTGCCACATTACTCACGTTTGCATTGAAATTACACATCACCATAACCCGGTCTCGTGCATCAAAACTACTAGCACACTCACTCAGAGGCTCCCAAAACACTTGCTTCTCGTGATCTTTCTTCTCATGCCCAGGTGCATATGCACCAATAATCACCCATCTCTCTCCATCCACTTTCAGTTTTACCCATATGAATTTAGATTTTACTTTCTTACACTCTATCACATACTACAACCACTCCTGTTTCAGAAGTAGTGCTAGTGCTAGTCCTTCCCTTCCTCTTGTCCTCTTACTAACCCTTGACTTTGCTCCCAAGACATTCTCACACCAGTTTTCCCCTTTACCCTTGACGTTCGTTTCACTCAGAGCCAAAACATCCAGTCTCCTCTCCTCAAACATACCACCAATATCTCCTTTTTTTCTTATCTTTTTACATCCACACACATTAATACAACCCAATCTGAGCCTTCGAGGATGATGAGCACTCCCTGCGTGACTCCTTCTGCTGTTTCACCTTTTAGAAAGGTAAAATACAAGGAAGGGAGGGGTTCCACTCCCCTACTCCCGTCCCCCTTAGTCGCCTTCTAAGACATTTCAGGAATGCGTGGGAAGTATTCTTTCCCCCTATCACCAGGAATAATATGTTTATATATACATATCATTGTATACTTAAAACCATATATATATATATATATATATATATATATATATATATATATATATATATATATATATATATATATATATATATATATATATATATGTATATATATATATATATATATATATATATATATATATATATATATATATATATATATATATATATATATATATATATATATATATATATATATATATATATATATATATATATATATATATATATATATATATATATATATATATATATATACATATATATTTTTTTTTTTTTTTTTTTATACATTGTCGCTGTCTCCCGCGTTTGCGAGGTAGCGCAAGCAAACAGACGAAAGAAATGGCCTAACCCCCCCCCCATACACATGTATATACATAAGTCCACACACGCAAATATACATACCTACACAGCTTTCCATGGTTTACCCCAGACGCTTCACATGCCTTGATTCAATCCACTGACAGCACGTCAAGCCCGGTATACCACATCGCCCCAATTCACTCTATTCCTTGCCCTCCTTTCACCCTCCTGCATGTTCAGGCCCCGATCACAAAAAATCTTTTTCACTCCATCTTTCCACCTCTAATTTGGTCTCCCTCTTCTCCTCGTTCCCTCCACCTCCGACACATATATCCTCTTGGTCAATCTTTCCTCACTCATCCTCTCCATGTGCCCAAACCATTTCAAAACACCCTCTTCTGCTCTCTCAACCACGCTCTTTTTATTTCCACACATCTCTCTTACCCTTACGTTACTTACTCGATCAAACCTCCTCACACCACATATTGTCCTCAAACATCTCATTTCCAGCACATCCATCCTCCTGCGCACAACTCTATCCATAGCCCACGCCTCGCAACCATACAACATTGTTGGAACCACTATTCCTTCAAACATACCCATTTTTGGTTTCCGAGGTAATGTTCTCGACTTCCACACATTCTTCAAGGCTCCCAGAATTTTCGCCCCCTCCCGCACCCTATGATCCAATTCCGCTTCCATGGTTCCATCCGCTGCCAGATACACTCCCAGATATTTAAAACACATCACTTCCTCCAGTTTTTCTCCATTCAAACTCACCCCCCAATTGACTTGACCCTCAACCCTACTGTACCTAATAACCTTGCTCTTATTCACATTTACTCTTAACTTTCTTCTTTCACACACTTTACCAAACTCAGTCAGCAGCTTCTGCAGTTTCTCACATGAATCAGCCACCAACGCTGTATCATCAGCGAACAACAACTGACTCACTTCCCAAGCTCTCTCATCCCCAACAGACTTCATACTTGCCCCTCTTTCCAAAACTCTTGCATTCACCTCCCTAACAACCCCATCCATAAACAAATTAAACAACCATGGAGACATCACACACCCCTGCCGCAAACCTACATTCACTGAGAACCAATCACTTTCCTCTCTTCCTACACGTACACATGCCTTACATCCTCGATAAAAACTTTTCACTGCTTCTAACAACTTGCCTCCCACACCATATATTCTTAATACCTTCCACAGAGCATCTCTATCAACTCTATCATATGCCTTCTCCAGATCCATAAATGCTACATACAAATCCATTTGCTTTTCTAAGTATTTCTCACATACATTTTTCAAAGGAAACACCTGATCCACACATCCTCTACCACTTCTGAAACCACACTGCTCTTTCCCAGTCTGATGCTCTGTACATGCCTTCACCCTCTCAATCAATACCCTCCCATATAATTTACCAGGAATACTCAACAAACTTTTACCTCTGTAATTTGAGCACTCACTCTTATCCCCTTTGCCTTTGTACAATGGCACGATGCACGCATACATTAAATAACCTTACCAACCAGTCAACAATACAGTCACCCCCGTTTTTAATAAATTCCACTGCAATACCATCCAAACCTGCTGCCTTGCCGGCTTTCATCTTCCGCAAAGCTTTTACTACCTCTTCTCTGTTTACGAAATCATTTTCCCTAACCCTCTCACTTTGCACACCACCTCGACCAAAACACCCTATATCTGCCACTCTGTCATCAAACACATTCAACAAACCTTCAAAATACTCACTCCATCTCCTTCTCACATCACCACTACTTGTTATCACCTCCCCATTTGCGCCCTTCACTGAGGTTCCTATTTGCTCCCTTGTCTTACGCACTTTATTTACCTCCTTCCAGAACATCTTTTTATTCTCCCTAAAATCTAATGATACTCTCTCACCCCAACTCTCATTTGCCCTTTTGTCACCTCTTGCACCTTTCTCTTGACCTCCTGTCTCTTTCTTTTATACATCTCCCACTCAATTGCATTTTTTCCCTGCAAAAATCGTCCAAATGCCTCTCTCTTCTCTTTCACTAATACTCTTACTTCTTAAACCCACCACTCACTACCCTTTCTAATCAACCCACCTCCCACTCTTCTCATGACACAAGCATCTTTTGCGCAATCCATCACTGATTCCCTAAATACATCCCATTCCTCCCCCACTCCCCTTACTTCCATTGTTCTCACCTTTTTCCATTCTGTACTCAGTCTCTCCCGGTACTTCCTCACACAAGTCTCCTTCCCGAGCTCACTTACTCTCACCACCCTCTTCACCCCAACATTCACTCTTCTTTTCTGAAAACCCATACAAATCTTCCCCTTACGCTCCACAAGATAATGATCAGACATCCCTCCAGTTGCACCTCTCATCACATTAACATCCAAAAGTCTCTCTTTCGCGCGCCTGTCAATTAACACGTAATCGAATAACGCTCTCTGGCCATCTCTCCTACTTACATAAGTATATTTATGTATATCTCGCTCTTTAAACCAGGTATTCCCAATCATATATATATATATATATATATATATATATATATATATATATATATATATATATATATATATATATATATATATATATATATATATATATATATATATATATATATATATATATATATATATATATATATATATATATATATATATATATATATATATATATATATATATATATATATATATATATATATATATATATATATATATACAATTTTTTTTTTTTTTTGGTAGCTTTAGTAGCTATATATATATATATATATATATATATATATATATATATATATATATATATATATATATATATATATATATATATATATATATATATATATATATATATATATATATATATATATATATATATATATTGAGTGGGAGATGTATAAAAGAAAGAGACAGGAGGTCAAGAGAAAGGTGCAAGAGGTGAAAAAAAGGGCAAATGAGAGTTGGGGTGAGAGACTATCAGTAAATTTTAGGGAGAATAAAAAGATGTTCTGGAAGGAGGTAAATAGGGTGCGTAAGACAAGGGAGCAAATGGGAACTTCAGTGAAGGGCGTAAATGGGGAGGTGATAACAAGTAGCGGTGATGTGAGAAGGAGATGGAATGAGTATTTTGAAGGTTTGTTGAATGTGTCTGATGACAGAGTGGCAGATATAGGGTGTTTTGGTCGAGGTGGTGTGCAAAGTGAGAGGGTTAGGGAAAATGATTTGGTAAACAGAGAAGAGGTAGTAAAAGCTTTGCGGAAGATGAAAGCCGGCAAGGCATCAGGTTTGGATGGTATTGCAGTGGAATTTATTAAAAAAGGGGGTGACTGTATTGTTGACTGGTTGGTAAGGTTATTTAATGTATGTATGACTCATGGTGAGGTGCCTCAGGATTGGCGGAATGCGTGCATAGTGCCATTGTACAAAGGCAAAGGGGATAAGAGTGAGTGCTCAAATTACAGAGGTATAAGTTTGTTGAGTATTCCTGGTAAATTATATGGGAGGGTATTGATTGAGAGGGTGAAGGCATGTACAGAGCATCAGATTGGGGAAGAGCAGTGCGGTTTCAGAAGTGGTAGAGGATGTGTGGATCAGGTGTTTGCTTTGAAGAATGTATGTGAGAAATACTTAGAAAAGCAAATGGATTTGTATGTAGCATTAATGGATCTGGAGAAGGCATATGATAGAGTTGATAGAGATGCTCTGTGGAAGGTATTAAGAATATATGGTGTGGGAGGAAAGTTGTTAGAAGCAGTGAAAAGTTTTTATCGAGGATGTAAGGCATGTGTACGTGTAGGAAGAGAGGAAAGTGATTGGTTCTCAGTGAATGTAGGTTTGCGGCAGGGGTGTGTGATGTCTCCATGGTTGTTTAATTTGTTTATGGATGGGGTTGTAAGGGAGGTAAATGCAAGAGTCCTGGAAAGAGGGGCAAGTATGAAGTCTGTTGGGGATGAGAGAGCTTGGGAAGTGAGTCAGTTGTTGTTCGCTGATGATACAGCGCTGGTGGCTGATTCATGTGAGAAACTGCAGAAGCTGGTGACTGAGTTTGGTAAAGTGTGTGGAAGAAGAAAGTTGAGAGTAAATGTGAATAAGAGCAAGGTTATTAGGTACAGTAGGGGTGAGGGTCAAGTCAATTGGGAGGTGAGTTTGAATGGAGAAAAACTGGAGGAAGTGAAGTGTTTTAGATATCTGGGAGTGGATCTGTCAGCGGATGGAACCATGGAAGCGGAAGTGGATCATAGGGTGGGGGAGGGGGCGAAAATTTTGGGAGCCTTGAAAAATGTGTGGAAGTCGAGAACATTATCTCGGAAAGCAAAAATGAGTATGTTTGAGGGAATAGTGGTTCCAACAATGTTGTATGGTTGCGAGGCGTGGGCTATGGATAGAGATGTGCGCAGGAGGATGGATGTGCTGGAAATGAGATGTTTGAGGACAATGTGTGGTGTGAGGTGGTTTGATCGAGTAAGTAACGTAAGGGTGAGAGAGATGTGTGGAAATAAAAAGAGCGTGGTTGAGAGAGCAGAAGAGGGTGTTTTGAAATGGTTTAGGCACATGGAGAGAATGAGTGAGGAGAGATTGACCAAGAGGATATATGTGTCGGAGGTGGAGGGAACGAGGAGAAGAGGGAGACCAAATTGGAGGTGGAAAGATGGAGTGAAAAGGATTTTGTGTGATCGGGGCCTGAACATGCAGGAGGGTGAAAGGAGGGCAAGAAATAGAGTGAATTGGAGTCATGTGGTATACAGGGGTTGACGTGATGTCAGTGGATTGAAGCAAGGCATGTGAAGCGTCTGGGGTAAACCATGGAAAGCTGTGTAGGTATGTATATTTGCGTGTGTGGACGAGTGTATGTACATGTGTATGGGGGGGGGGGGGGGGTTGGGCCATTTCTTTCGTCTGTTTCCTTGCGCTACCTCGCAAACGCGGGAGACAGCGACAAAGTATAAAAAAAAAAAAAAAAAAAAAATATATAAATATATATGTATATATATATATTTTTTTTTTTATTATACTTTGTCGCTGTCTCCCGCGTTTGCTAGGTAGCGTAAGGAAACAGACGAAAGAAATGGCCAAACCCCCCCCATACACATGTATATACATACGTCCACACACGTAAATATACATACCTACACAGCTTTCCAAGGCTTACCCCAGACGCCCTACATGCCTTTATTCAATCCACTGACAGCACGTCAACCCCGGTATACCACATCGCTCCAATTCACTCTATTCCTTGCCCTCCTTTCACCCTCCTGCATGTTCACGCCCCGATCACACAAAATCTTTTTCACTCCATCTTTCCACCTCCAATTAGGTCTCCCTCTTCTCCTTGTTCCCTCCACCTCCGACATATATATCCTCTTGGTCAATCTTTCCTCACTCATCCTCTCCATGTGCCCAAACCACTTCAAAACACCCTCTTTTGCTCTCTCAACCATGCTCTTTTTATTTCCACACATCTCTCTTACCCTTACGTTACTCACTCGATCAAACCACCTCACACCACATATTGTCTTCAAACATCTCATTTCCAGCACATCCATCCACCTGCGCACAACTCTATCCATAGCCCACGCCTCGCAACCATACAACATTGTTGGAACCACTATTCCTTCAAACATACCCATTTTTCCTTTCCGAGATAATGTTCTCGACTTCCACACATTCTTCAAGGCCCCCAGAATTTTCGCCCCCTCCCCCACCCTATGATCCACTTCCGCTTCCATGGTTCCATGCGCTGCCATATCCACTCCCAGATATCTAAAACACTTCACTTCCTCCAGTTTTTCTCCATTCAAACTCACCTCCCAATTGACTTGACCCTCAACCCTACTGTACCTAATAACCTTGCTCTTATTCACATTTACTCTTAACTTTCTTCTTCCACACACTTTACCAAACTCAGTCACCAGCTTCTGCAGTTTCTCACATGAATCAGCCACCAGCGCTGTATCATCAGCGAACAACAACTGACTCACTTCCCAAGCTCTCTCATCCCCAACAGACTTCATACTTGCCCCTCTTTCCAAAACTCTTGCATTTACCTCCCTAACAACCCCATCCATAAACAAATTAAACAACCATGGAGACATCACACACCCCTGCCGCAAACCTACATTCACTGAGAACCAATCACTTTCCTCTCTTCCTACACGTACACATGCCTTACATCCTCGATAAAAACTTTTCACCGCTTCTAACAACTTTCCTCCCACACCATATATTCTTAATACCTTCCACAGAGCATCTCTATCAACTCTATCATATGCCTTCTCCAGATCCATAAATGCTACATACAAATCCATTTGCTTTTCTAAGTATTACTCACATACATTCTTCAAAGCAAACACCTGATCCACACATCCTCTACCACTTCTGAAACCACACTGCTCTTCCCCAGTCTGATGCTCTGTACATGCCTTCACCGTCTCAATCAATACCCTCCCATATAATTTATCAGGAATACTCAACAAACTTATACCTCTGTAAGTTGAGCACTCACTCTTATCCCCTTTGCCTTTGTACAATGGCACTATGCACGCATTCCGCCAATCCTCAGGCACCTCATCATGAGTCATACATACATTAAATAACTTTACCAACCAGTCCACAATACAGTCACCCCCTTTTTTAATAAACTCCACTGCAATACCATCCAAACCTGCTGCCTTGCCGGCTTTCATCTTCCGCATAGCTTTCACTACCTCTTCTCTGTTTACCAAATCATTTTCCCTAACCCTCTCACTTTGCACACCACCTCGACCAAAACACCCTATATCTGCCACTCTATCATCAAACACATTCAACAAACCTTCAAAATACTCACTCCATCTCCTTCTCACATCACCACTACTTGTTATCACTTCCCCATTTGCGCCCTTCACTGAAGTTCCCATTTGCTCCCTTGTCTTACGCACTTTATTTACCTCCTTCCAGAACATCTTTTTATTCTCTCTAAAATTTAATGATACTCTCTCACCCCAACTCTCATTTGCCCTTTTTTTCACCTCTTGCACCTTTCTCTTGACCTCCTGTCTCTTTCTTTTATACATCTCCCACTCAATTGCATTTTCTCCCTGCAAAAATCGTCCAAATGCCTCTCTCTTCTCTTTCACTAATACTCTTACTTCTTCATCACACCACTCACTACCCTTTCTAATCAACCCACCTCCCACTCTTCTCATGCCACAAGCATCTTTTGCGCAATCCATCAATGATTCCCTAAATACATCCCATTCCTCCCCCACTCCCCTTACTTCCATTGTTCTCACCTTTTTCCATTCTGTACTCAGTCTCTCCTGGTACTTCCTCACACAGGTCTCCTTCCCAAGCTCACTTACTCTCACCACCCTCTTCACCCCAACATTCACTCTTCTTTTCTGAAAACCCATACAAATCTTCACCTTAGCCTCCACAAGATAGTGATCAGACATCCCTCCAGTTGCACCTCTCAGCACATTAACATCCAAAAGTCTCTCTTTCGCACGCCTGTCAATTAACACGTAATCCAATAACGCTCTCTGGCCATCTCTCCTACTTACATAAGTATACTTATGTATATCTCGCTTTTTAAACCAGGTATTCCCAATCATCAGTCCTTTTTCAGCACATAAATCTACAAGCTCTTCACCATTTCCATTTACAACACTGAACACCCCATGTATACCAATTATTCCCTCAACTGCCATATTACTCACCTTTGCATTCAAATCACCCATCACTATAACCCGGTCTCGTGCATCAAAACCACTAACACACTCATTCAGCTGCTCCCAAAACACTTGCCTCTCATGATCTTTCTTCTCATGCCCAGGTGCATATGCACCAATAATCACCCACCTCTCTCCATCAACTTTCAGTTATATATATATATATATATATATATATATATATATAGAGAGAGAGAGAGAGAGAGAGAGAGAGAGAGAGAGAGAGAGAGAGAGAGAGAGAGAGAGAGAGAAGAGAGAGAGAGAGAGAGAGAGAGAGAGAGAGAGAGAGAGAGAGAGAGAGAGAGAGAGAGAGAGAGAGAGAGAGAGAGAGAGAGAGAGAGAGAGAGAGAGAGAGAGAGAGAGAGAGAGAGAGAGAGAGAGAGAGAGTTGATAGAGATGCTCTGTGGAAGGTTTTAAGAATATATGGTGTGGGAGGCAAGTTGTTAGAAGCAGTGAAAAGTTTCTATCAAGGATGTAAGGCATGTGTACGTGTAGGAGGAGAGGAAAGTGATTGGTTCTCAGTGAATGTAGGTTTGCGGCAGGGGCTGTGTGATGTCTCTATGGTTGTTTAATTTGTTTATGGAAGGGGTTGTTAGGAAGGTGAATGCAAGAGTTTTGGATAGAGGGGCAAGTATGCAGTCTGTTGTGGATGAGAGAGCTTGGGAAGTGAGTCAGTTGTTGTTCGCTGATGATACAGCGCTGGTGGCTGATTCATGTAAGAAACTGCAGAAGCTGGTGACATAGTTTAGTAAAGTGTGTGAAAGAAGAAAGTTAAGAGTAAATGTGAATAAGAGCAAGGTTATTAGGTACAGTAGGGTTGATGGTCAAGTCAATTGGGATGTAAGTTTGAATGGAGAGAAGCTGGAGGAAGTGAAGTGTTTTAGATATCTGGGAGTGAATCTGGCAGCGGATGGAACCATGGAAGCTGAAGTGAATCATAGGGTGGGGGAGGGGAGAAAAATTCTGGGAGCCTTGAAGAATGTTTGGAAGTCCAGAACATTATCTCGGAAAGCAATAATGGGTATGTGTGAAGGAATAGTGGTTCCATCAATGTTGTATTGTTGCGAGGCGTGGGCTATAGATAGAGTTGTGCGGAGGAGGGTGGATGTGCTGGAAATGATATGTTTGAGGACAAAATGTGGTGTGAGGTTGTTTGATCGAGTAAGGAATGTAAGGGTGAGAGAGATGTGTGGAAATAAAAAGAGTGTGGTTGAAAGAGCAGAAGAGTCTGTTTTGAAATGGTTTGGTCACATGGAGAGAATGAGTGGGGAAATAATGACCAAGAAGATATATGTGTCAGAGATGGAGGGAACGAGGAGAAGTGGGAGAACAAATTGGAGGTGGAAAGATGAAGTGAAAAAGATTTTGAGTGATCGGGGCCTGAACATGCAAGAGGGTGAAAGGCTTGCAAGGAATAGAGTGAATTGGAACGATATGGTATACCGGGGTCGACGTGCTGTCAATAGATTGAACCAGGCCATGTGAAGCAAAGTTTATGGGGCCTGGATGTGGAAAGGGAGCTGTGGTTTCGGTGAAGAATTACATGACAGCTAGAGATTGAGTGCGAACGAATGGGGCCTTTGGTGTTTTTCCTAGCGTTACCTCGCACACATGAGGGGGGAGTGGGTTGTTATCCCATGTGTGGCGAGGTGGCGATGGGAAGAAATAAAGGCAGACAGTATGAATTATGTACATGTGTATATATGTATATGTCTGTGCGTGTATATATATGTGTACATTGAGATGTATAGGTATGTCTATTGTGCGTGTGTGGACATGTATGTATATACATGTGTATGTGGCCGGGTTTGGCCATTGTTTCGTCTGTTTCCTTGCGCTACCTCGCTAACGCTGGAGACAGCGACAAAGCAAAAATAGATAAATAATAATAATATATATATATATATATATATATATATATATCTATATATATATATATATATATATATATATATATATATATATATATATAATATGTATATATATATATACATGTATATATGATTTATATATATATATATATATATATATATATATATATATATATATATATATATATATATATATATATATATATATATATATGTATGATTTGGTAAACAGAGAGGAGGTAGTAAAAGCTTTGCGGAAAATGAAAGCCGGCAAGGCAGCAGGTTTGGATGGTATTGCAGTGGAATTTATTAAAAAAGTGGGTGACTGTATTGTTGACTGGTTGGTAAGGTTATTTAATGTATGTATGACTCACGGTGAGGTGCCTGAGGATTGGCGGAATGCGTGCATAGTGCCATTGTACAAAGGCAAAGGGGATAAGAGTGAGTGCTCAAATTACAGAGGTATAAGTTTGTTGAGTATTCCTGGTAAATTATATGGGAGGGTATTGATTGAGAGGGTGAAGGCATGTACAGAGCATCAGACTGGGAAAGAGCAGTGTGGTTTCAGAAGTGGTAGAGGATGTGTGGATCAGGTGTTTCCTTTGAAGAATGTATGTGAGAAATACTTAGAAAAGCAAATGGATTTGTATGTAGCATTTATGGATCTGGAGAAGGCATATGATAGAGTTGATAGAGATGCTCTGTGGAAGGTATTAAGAATATATGGTGAGGGAGGCAAGTTGTTAGAAGCAGTGAAAAGTTTTTATCGAGGATGTAAGGCATGTGTACGTGTAGGAAGAGAGGAAAGTGATTGGTTCTCGGTGAATGTAGGTTTGCGGCAGGGGTGTGTGATGTCTCCATGGTTGTTTAATTTGTTCATGGATTGGGTTGTTAGGGAGGTGAATGCAAGAGTTTTGGAAAGAGGGGCAAGTATGAAGTATGAGAGAGCTTGGGAAGTGAGTCAGTTGTTGTTCGCTGATGATACAGCGCTGGTGGCTGATTCATGTGAGAAACTGCAGAAGCTGGTGACTGAGTTTGGTAAAGTGTGTGAAAGAAGAAAGTTAAGAGTAAATGTGAATAAGAGCAAGGTTATTAGGTACAGTAGGGTTGACGGTCAAGTCAATTGGGAGGTGAGTTTGAATGGAGAAAAACTGGAGGAAGTGAAGTGTTTTAGATATCTGGGAGTGGATCTGGCAGCGGATGGAACCATAGAAGCGGAAGTGGATCATAGGGTGGGGGAGGGGGCGAAAATTCTGGGAACCTTGAAGAATGTGTGGAAGTCGAGAACATTATCTCGGAAAGCAAAAATGGGTATGTTTGAAGGAATAGTGTTTCCAACAATGTTGTATGGTTGCGAGGCGTGGGCTATGGATAGAGTTGTACGCAGGAAGATGGATGTGCTGGAAATGAGATGTTTGAGGACAATGTGTGGTGTGAGGTGGTTTGATCGAGTAAGTAACGTAAGGGTAAGAGAGATGTGTGGAAATAAAAAGAGCGTGGTTGAGAGAGCAGAAGAGGGTGTTTTGAAATGGTTTGGGCACATGGAGAGAATGAGTGAGGAAAGATTAACCAAGAGGATATATGTGTCGGAGGTGGAGGGAACGAGGAGAAGAGGGAGACCAAATTGGAGGTGGAAAGATGGAGTGAAAAAGATTTTGTGTGATCGGTGCCTGAACATGCAGGAGGGTGAAAGGAGGGCAAGGAATAGAGTGAATTGAAACGATGTCGTATACCGGGGTTGACGTGCTGTCATTGGATTGAAACAGGGCATGTGAAGCGTCTGGGGTAAACCATGGAAAGCTGTGTAGGTATGTATATTTGCGTGTGTGGACGTATGTATATACATGTGTATGGGGGTGGGTTGGGCCATTTCTTTTGTCTGT
Organism: Panulirus ornatus; assembly: GCF_036320965.1. Taxonomy (NCBI): domain Eukaryota; kingdom Metazoa; phylum Arthropoda; class Malacostraca; order Decapoda; family Palinuridae; genus Panulirus; species Panulirus ornatus. The sequence continues at coordinate 33,609,256 of NC_092227.1, read as the reverse complement.
TTCCTTGCGCTACCTCGCAAACGCGGGAGACAGCGACAAAGCAAAAAATCCTCCCCTCCTTGTATTAACTTTCTAAAATGGGAAACAGAAGAAGGAGTCACGCGGGGAGTGCTCATCCTCCTCGAAGGCTCAGAGTGGGGTGCCTAAATGTGTGTGGATGTAACCAAGATGTGAAAAAAGGAGAGATAGGTAGTATGTTTGAGGAAAGGAACCTGGATGTTTTGGCTCTGAGTAAAACGAAGCTCCAGGGTAAAGGGGAAGAGTGGTTTGGGAATGTCTGGGGAGTAAAGTCAGGGGTTAGTAAGAGGACAAGAGCAAGGGAAGGAGTAGCAATACTCCTGAAACAGGAGTTGTGGGAGTATGTGATAGAGTGTAAGAAAGTAAATTCTCGATTAATATGGGTAAAACTGAAAGTTGATGGAGAGAGGTGGGTGATTATTGGTGCATATGCACCTGGGCATGAGAAGAAAGATCAAGAGAGGCAAGTGTTTTGGGAGCAGCTAAAAGAGTGTGTTAGTGGTTTTGATGCACGAGACCGGGTCATAGTGATGGGTGATTTGAATGCAAAGGTGAGTAATGTGGCAGTTGAGGGAATAATTGGTATACATGGGGTGTCCAGTGTTGTAAATGGAAATGGTGAATAGCTTGTAGATTTATGTGCTGAAAAAGGACTGATGATTAGGAATACCTGGTTTAAAAAGCGAGATATACATAAGTATACTTATGTAAGTAGGAGAGATGGCCAGAGAGCGTTATTGGATTACGTGTTAATTGACAGGCGTGCGAAAGAGAGACTTTTGGATGTTAATGTGCTGAGAGGTGCAACTGGAGGGATGTCTGATCATTATCTTGTGGAGGCTAAGGTGAAGATTTGTATGGGTTTTCAGAAAAGAAGAGTGAATGTTGGGGTGAAGAGGGTGGTGAGAGTAAGTGAGCTTGAGAAGGAGACCTGTGTGAGGAAGTACCAGGAGAGACTAAGTACAGAATGGAAAAAGGTGAGAACAATGGAAGTAAGGGGAGTGGGGGAGGAATGGGATGTATTTAATGAATCAGTGATGGATTGCGCAAAAGATACTTGTGGCATGAGAAGAGTGGGAGGTGGGTTGATTAGAAAGTGTAGTGAGTGGTGGGATGAAGAAGTAAGAGTATTAGTGAAAGAGAAGAGAGAGGCATTTGGACTATTTTTGCAGGGAAAAAATGCAATTGAGTGGGAGATGTATAAAAGAAAGAGACAGGAGGTCAAGAGAAAGGTGCAAGAGGTGAAAAAAAGTGCAAATGAGAGTTGGGGTGAGAGAGTATCATTGAATTTTAGGGAGAATCTAAAGATGTTCTGGAAGGAGGTAAATAAAGTGCGTAAGACAAGGGAGCAAATGGGAACTTCGATGAAGGGCGCAAGTGGGGAGGTGATAACAAGTAGTGGTGATGTGAGAAGGAGATGGAGTGAGTATTTTGAAGGTTTGTTGAATGTGTTTGATGATAGAGTGGCAGATATAGAGTGTTTTGGTCGAGGTGGTGTGCAAAGTGAGAGGGTTAGGGAAAATGATTTGGTAAACAGAGAAGAGGTAGTGAAAGCTTTGCGGAAGATGAAAGCCGGCAAGGCAGCAGGTTTGGATGGTATTGCACTGGAATTTATTAAAAAAGGGGGTGACTGTATTGTTGACTGGTTGGTAAGGTTATTTAATGTATGTATGATTCATGGTGAGGTGCCTGAGGATTGGCGAAATGCGTGCATAGTGCCATTGTACAAAGGCAAAGGGGATAAGAGTGAGTGCTCAAATTACAGAGGTATAAGTTTGTTGAGTATTCCTGGTAAATTATATGGGAGGTTATTGATTGAGAGGGTGAAGGCATGTACAGAGCATCAGATTGGGGAAGAGCAGTGTGGTTTCAGAAGTGGTAGAGGATGTGTGGATCAGGTGTTTGCTTTGAAGAATGTATTTGAGAAATACTTAGAAAAGCAAACGGATTTGTATGTAACATTTATGGATCTGGAAAAGGCATATGATAGAGTTGATAGAGATGCTCTGTGGAAGGTATTAAGAATATATGGTGTGGGAGGAAAGTTGTTAGAAGCAGTGAAAAGTTTTTATCGAGGATGTAAGGCATGTGTACGTGTAGGAAGAGAGGAAGGTGATTGGTTCTCAGTGAATGTAGGTTTGCGGCAGGGGTGTGTGATGTCTCCATGGTTGTTTAATTTGTTCATGGATTGGGTTGTTAGGGAGGTGAATGCAAGAGTTTTGGAAAGAGGGGCAAGTATGAAGTATGAGAGAGCTTGGGAAGTGAGTCAGTTGTTGTTCGCTGATGATACAGCGCTGGTGGCTGATTCATGTGAGAAACTGCAGAAGCTGGTGACTGAGTTTGGTAAAGTGTGTGAAAGAAGAAAGTTAAGAGTAAATGTGAATAAGAGCAAGGTTATTAGGTACAGTAGGGTTGACGGTCAAGTCAATTGGGAGGTGAGTTTGAATGGAGAAAAACTGGAGGAAGTGAAGTGTTTTAGATATCTGGGAGTGGATCTGGCAGCGGATGGAACCATAGAAGCGGAAGTGGATCATAGGGTGGGGGAGGGGGCGAAAATTCTGGGAACCTTGAAGAATGTGTGGAAGTCGAGAACATTATCTCGGAAAGCAAAAATGGGTATGTTTGAAGGAATAGTGTTTCCAACAATGTTGTATGGTTGCGAGGCGTGGGCTATGGATAGAGTTGTACGCAGGAAGATGGATGTGCTGGAAATGAGATGTTTGAGGACAATATGTGGTGTGAGGTGGTTTGATCGAGTAAGTAACGTAAGGGTAAGAGAGATGTGTGGAAATAAAAAGAGCGTGGTTGAGAGAGCAGAAGAGGGTGTTTTGAAATGGTTTGGGCACATGGAGAGAATGAGTGAGGAAAGATTAACCAAGAGGATATATGTGTCGGAGGTGGAGGGAACGAGGAGAAGAGGGAGACCAAATTGGAGGTGGAAAGATGGAGTGAAAAAGATTTTGTGTGATCGGTGCCTGAACATGCAGGAGGGTGAAAGGAGGGCAAGGAATAGAGTGAATTGAAACGATGTCGTATACCGGGGTTGACGTGCTGTCATTGGATTGAAACAGGGCATGTGAAGCGTCTGGGGTAAACCATGGAAAGCTGTGTAGGTATGTATATTTGCGTGTGTGGACGTATGTATATACATGTGTATGGGGGTGGGTTGGGCCATTTCTTTTGTCTGTTTCCTTGCGCTACCTCGCAAACGCGGGAGACAGCGACAAAGCAAAAAATCCTCCCCTCCTTGTATTAACTTTCTAAAATGGGAAACAGAAGAAGGAGTCACGCGGGGAGTGCTCATCCTCCTCGAAGGCTCAGAGTGGGGTGCCTAAATGTGTGTGGATGTAACCAAGATGTGAAAAAAGGAGAGATAGGTAGTATGTTTGAGGAAAGGAACCTGGATGTTTTGGCTCTGAGTAAAACGAAGCTCCAGGGTAAAGGGGAAGAGTGGTTTGGGAATGTCTGGGGAGTAAAGTCAGGGGTTAGTAAGAGGACAAGAGCAAGGGAAGGAGTAGCAATACTCCTGAAACAGGAGTTGTGGGAGTATGTGATAGAGTGTAAGAAAGTAAATTCTCGATTAATATGGGTAAAACTGAAAGTTGATGGAGAGAGGTGGGTGATTATTGGTGCATATGCACCTGGGCATGAGAAGAAAGATCAAGAGAGGCAAGTGTTTTGGGAGCAGCTAAAAGAGTGTGTTAGTGGTTTTGATGCACGAGACCGGGTCATAGTGATGGGTGATTTGAATGCAAAGGTGAGTAATGTGGCAGTTGAGGGAATAATTGGTATACATGGGGTGTCCAGTGTTGTAAATGGAAATGGTGAATAGCTTGTAGATTTATGTGCTGAAAAAGGACTGATGATTAGGAATACCTGGTTTAAAAAGCGAGATATACATAAGTATACTTATGTAAGTAGGAGAGATGGCCAGAGAGCGTTATTGGATTACGTGTTAATTGACAGGCGTGCGAAAGAGAGACTTTTGGATGTTAATGTGCTGAGAGGTGCAACTGGAGGGATGTCTGATCATTATCTTGTGGAGGCTAAGGTGAAGATTTGTATGGGTTTTCAGAAAAGAAGAGTGAATGTTGGGGTGAAGAGGGTGGTGAGAGTAAGTGAGCTTGAGAAGGAGACCTGTGTGAGGAAGTACCAGGAGAGACTAAGTACAGAATGGAAAAAGGTGAGAACAATGGAAGTAAGGGGAGTGGGGGAGGAATGGGATGTATTTAATGAATCAGTGATGGATTGCGCAAAAGATACTTGTGGCATGAGAAGAGTGGGAGGTGGGTTGATTAGAAAGTGTAGTGAGTGGTGGGATGAAGAAGTAAGAGTATTAGTGAAAGAGAAGAGAGAGGCATTTGGACTATTTTTGCAGGGAAAAAATGCAATTGAGTGGGAGATGTATAAAAGAAAGAGACAGGAGGTCAAGAGAAAGGTGCAAGAGGTGAAAAAAAGTGCAAATGTGAGTTGGGGTGAGAGAGTATCATTAAATTTTAGGGAGAATCTAAAGATGTTCTGGAAGGAGGTAAATAAAGTGCGTAAGACAAGGGAGCAAATGGGAACTTCGATGAAGGGCGCAAGTGGGGAGGTGATAACAAGTAGTGGTGATGTGAGAAGGAGATGGAGTGAGTATTTTGAAGGTTTGTTGAATGTGTTTGATGATAGAGTGGCAGATATAGAGTGTTTTGGTCGAGGTGGTGTGCAAAGTGAGAGGGTTAGGGAAAATGATTTGGTAAACAGAGAAGAGGTAGTGAAAGCTTTGCGGAAGATGAAAGCCGGCAAGGCAGCAGGTTTGGATGGTATTGCACTGGAATTTATTAAAAAAGGGGGTGACTGTATTGTTGACTGGTTGGTAAGGTTATTTAATGTATGTATGATTCATGGTGAGGTGCCTGAGGATTGGCGAAATGCGTGCATAGTGCCATTGTACAAAGGCAAAGGGGATAAGAGTGAGTGCTCAAATTACAGAGGTATAAGTTTGTTGAGTATTCCTGGTAAATTATATGGGAGGTTATTGATTGAGAGGGTGAAGGCATGTACAGAGCATCAGATTGGGGAAGAGCAGTGTGGTTTCAGAAGTGGTAGAGGATGTGTGGATCAGGTGTTTGCTTTGAAGAATGTATTTGAGAAATACTTAGAAAAGCAAACGGATTTGTATGTAACATTTATGGATCTGGAAAAGGCATATGATAGAGTTGATAGAGATGCTCTGTGGAAGGTATTAAGAATATATGGTGTGGGAGGAAAGTTGTTAGAAGCAGTGAAAAGTTTTTATCGAGGATGTAAGGCATGTGTACGTGTAGGAAGAGAGGAAGGTGATTGGTTCTCAGTGAATGTAGGTTTGCGGCAGGGGTGTGTGATGTCTCCATGGTTGTTTAATTTGTTTATGGATGGGGTTGTTATGGAGGTAAATGCAAGAGTTTTGGAAAGAGGGGCAAGTATGAAGTCTGTTGGGGATGAGAGAGCTTGGGAAGTGAGTCAGTTGTTGTTCGCTGATGATACAGCGTTGGTGGCTGATTCATGTGAGAAACTGCAGAAGCTGGTGACTGAGTTTGGAAAAGTGTGTGGATGAAGAAAGTTAAGAGTAAATGTGAATAAGAGCAAGGTTATTAGGTACAGTAGGGTTGAGGGTCAAGTCAATTGGGAGGGGAGTTTGAATGGAGAAAAACTGGAGGAAGTGAAGTGTTTTAGATATCTGGGAGTGGATCTGGCAGCGGATGGAACCATGGAAGCGGAAGTGGATCACAGGGTGTGAGAGGGGGCGAAAATCCTGGGGGCCTTCAAGAATGTGTGGAAGTCGAGAACATTATCTCGGAAAGCAAAAATGGGTATGTTTGAAGGAATAGTGGTTCCAACAATGTTGTATGGTTGCGAGGCGTGGGCTATGGATAGAGTTGTGCGCAGGAGGATGGATGTGCTAGAAATGAGATGTTTGAGGACAATGTGTGGTGTGAGGTGGTTTGATTGAGTGAGTAAGGTAAGGGTAAGAGAGATGTGTGGAAATAAAAAGAGCGTGGTTGAGAGAGCAGAAGAGGGTGTTTTGAAGTGGTTTGGGCACATGGAGAGGATGAGTGAGGAAAGATTGACCAAGAGGATATATGTGTCGGAGGTGGAGGGAACAAGGAGAAGAGGGAGACCAAATTGGAGGTGGAAAGATGGAGTGAAAAAGATTTTGTGTGATCGGGGCGTGAACATGCAGGAGGGTGAAAGGAGGGCAAGGAATAGCGTGAATTGGAGCGATATGGTATACCGGGGTTGACGTGCTGTCAGTGGATTGAAGCAGGGCATGTGAAGCGTCTGGGGTAAACCGTGGAAAGCTGTGTAGGTATGTATATTTGCGTGTGTGGACGTATGTATATACATGTGTGTGGGGGGGGGGGTGTTGGACCATTTCTTTCGTCTGTTTCCTTGCGCTACCTCGCAAACGCGGGAGACAGCGACAAAGTATAATAAAAAAAATAAAAAAAAAAAATATATATATATATATATATATATATATATATATATATATATATATATATATATATATATATATATATATATATATATATATATATATATATATATATATATATATATATACATTTGTGGGAGTATTTGATAGAGTGTAAGAAAGTAAACTCTAGATTGATATGGGTAAAACTGAAAGTGGATGGAGAGAGATGGGTGATTATTGGTGCACATGCACCTGGACATGAGAAGAAAGATCATGACAGGCAAGTGTTTTGGGAGCAGCTGAATGAGTGTGTTAGTGGTTTTGATGCACAAGACCGAGTTATAGTGATGGGTGATTTGAATGCAAAGGTGCGTAATGTGGCAGTTGAGGGAATAATTGGTATACATTGAATGTTCAGTGTTGTAAATGGAAATGGTGAAGAGCTTGTAGATTCATCTGCTGAAAAAGGACAGGTGATTGGGAACAACTGGTTTCAAAAGCGAGATATACATAAGTATACATACACAAGTAGGAGAGATGGCCAGAGAGCGTTTTTGGATTGCGTGTTAATTGTTTGATGCATGAAAGAGAGACTTTTGGATGTTAATGTGCTGAGAGGTGCAACTGGAGGGATGTCTATTCCTTATCTTGTGGAGGCGAAGGTGAAGATTTGTGGGCGTTTTCAGAAAAGAAGAGAGAATGTTGGGGTGAAGAGAGTGGTGAGAGTAAGTGAGCTTGGGAAGGATAATTGTGTGAGGAAGTACTAGGAGAGACTGAGTACAGAATGGAAAAAGGGGAGAAGAAAGGAGGTAAGGTAAGTGGGGGAGGAATGCAATGTATTTAGTAAAGCAGTGAGGACTTGCGCAAAAGATGCTTTTGGCATGAGAAGCGTGGGAGGTGGGTTGATTAGAAAAGGTAGTAAGTGGTGGGATGAAGAAGTAAGAGTATTAGTGAAAGAGAAGAGAGAGGCATTTGAACGATTTTTGCAGGGAAAGGGTGCAAATGAGTGGGAGAGGTATAAAAGAAAGAGGCAGGAGGTCTAGAGAAAGATGCAAGAAGTGAAAAAGAGGGCAAATGAGAGTTGGGGTGAGAGAGTATCATTTTATTTTAGGGAGAATAAATAGATGTTTTGGAAGGAGGTAAATAAAGTGCGTAAGCCAAGGGAGCATATGGGAACTTCAGTGAAGGGGGCTAATGGGGAGGAAATAACAAGTAGTGGTGATGTGAGAAGGAGATGGAGTGAGTATTTTGAAGGTTTGTTGAATATGTTTGATGATAGAGTGGCAGATATAGGGTGTTTTGGTCGAGGTGGTGTGCAAAGTGAAAGTGTTAGGGAAAATGATTTGGTAAATATAGAAGAGGTAGTAAAAGCTTTACAGAAGATGAAAGCCTGTAAAGCAGCAGGTTTGGATGGTATTGCAGTGGAATTTATTAAAAAAGGGGGTGACTGTATTGTTGACTGGTTGGTAAGGTTATTTGATGTATGTATGACTCATGGTGAGGTGCCTGAGGATTGACGGAATGCTTGCATAGTGCCATTGTACAAAGGCAAAGGGGATAAGAATGAGTGCTCCAATTACAGAGGTATAAGTCTGTTGAGTATTCCTGGTAAATTATATGGGAGGGTATTGATTGAGAGGGTGAAAGCGTGTACATAGCTTCAGATTGGGGAAGAGCAGTGTGGTTTCAGAAGTGGTAGAGGATGTGTAGATCAGGTGTTTGCTTTAAAGAATGTATGTGAGAAATACTTAGAAAAACAAATGGATTTGTATGTAGCATTTATGGATCTGGAGAAGGCATATTATAAAGTTGATAGAGATGCTCTGTGGAAGGTACTAAGAATATATGGTGTGGGAGGTAAGTTGTTAGAAGCAGTGAAAAGTTTTTATCGAGGATGTAAGGCATGTGTACGTGTAGGAAGAGAAGAAAGTGATTGGTTCTCAGTGAATGTAGGTTTGCGGCAGGGGTGTATGATGTCTCCATGGTTGTTTAAACCACTGTTTATGGTGGGGGTGAATGCAAAAGTTTTGGAAAGAGGGTCAAGTATTCAGTCTGTTGTGGATTAGAGATCTTGGGAAGTGAGTCAGTTGTTGTTCGCTGATGATACAGCGCTGATGGCTGATTTGTGTAAGAAACTGCAGAAGCTGTTGACTGAGTTTGGTAAAGTGTGTGAAAGAAGAAAGTTAAGAGTAAATGTGAATAAGAGCAAGGTTATTAGGTACAGTAGGGTTGAGAGTCAAATCAATTGGGAGTTAAGTTTGAATGGAGAAAAACTGGAGGAGGTAAAGTGTTTTGGATATCTGGGAGTGGATCTGGCAGCGGATGGAACCATGGAAGCGGAAGTGGATCATAGGGTGGGGAGGGGTCGAAAATTCTGGGAGCCTTGAAGAATGTTTGGAAGTCGAGAACATTATCGCGGAAAGCAAAAATGGGTATGTTTGAAGGAATAGTGGTTCCAACAATGTTGTATGGTTGCGAGGCGTGGGCTATGGATAGAGTTGTGCGGAGGAGGGTGGATGTGCTGGAAATGAGATGTTTGAGGACAATATGTGTTGTGAGGTGGTTTGATCGAGTAAGTAATGTAAGGGTGAGAGAGATGTGTGGAAATAAAAAGACCGTGGTTGAAAGAGCAGAAGAGGGTGTTTTAAAATGGTTTGGTCACATGGAGAGAATGAGTGGGGAAAGATTGACCAAGAGGATATATGTGTCAGACGTGGAGGGAACGAGGAGAAGTGGGAGACCAAATTGGAGGTGGAAAGATGGAGTGAAAAAGATTTTGTGTGATCGGGACTGAGCATGCAGGAGGATGAAAGGCGTGTAAGGAATAGAGTGAATTGGAACATTGTGGTATACCGGGGTTGACGTGCTGTCAATGGATTGAACCAGGGCATGTGAAAAGTCTGGGATAAACCATGCAAAGTGTGTGGGTCCTGGATGTGGAAAGGGAGCTGTGGTTTTGGTGCATTATTACATGACAGCTAGAGACTGAGTGAGAACGAATGGGGCCTTTGGTGACTTTCCTAGCGCTACCTTGCACACGTGAGGGGGAGGGGGTTATTATTCCATGTGTGGCGGGGTGGTGATGGGAACAAATAAAGGCAGACAGTATGAATTATGTACATGTGTATATATGTATATGTCCGTGTGTGTATATATATGTGTACATTGAGATGTATAGGTATGTATATTAGCGTGTGTGGACTTGTATGTATATACATGTGTATGTGGGCGAGTTGGGCCATTCTTTCGTTTGTTTCCTTGCCCTACCTCCCTAACGCGGGAGAAAGAGACAAAGCAAAATAAATAAATATAATGAATAAAATATATATATATATATATATATATATATATATATATATATATATATATATATATATATATATATATATATATATATATATATATATATATATGATTGTTAATGAGTGCTGAATGAGTGTGTTAGTGGTTTTGATGCACGAGACCGGGTTATAGTGATGATTGATATGAATGCAAAGGTGAGTAATGTGGCAGTTGAGGGAATAATTGGTATACATGGGGTGTTCAGTGTTGTAAATGGAAATGGTGAAGAGCTTGTAGATTTATGTGCTGAAAAAGGACTGATGATTGGAAATACCTTTTTTAAAAAGCGAGATATACATAAGTATACTTATGTAAGTAGGAGAGATGGCCAGAGAGCGTTATTGGATTACGTGTTAATTGACAGGCGTGCGAAAGAGAGACTTTTGGATGTTAATGTGCTGAGAGGTGCAACTGGAGGGATGTCTGATCATTATCTTGTGGAGGCTAAGGTGAAGATTTGTATGGGCTTTCAGAAAAGAAGAGTGAATGTTGGGGTGAAGAGGGTGGTGAGAGTAAGTGAGCTTGGGAAGGAGACCTGTGTGAGGAAGTACCAGGAGAGACTGAGTACAGAATGGAAAAAGGTGAGAACAATGGAAGTAAGGGGAGTGGGGGAGGAATGGGATGTATTTAGGGAATCATTGATGGATTGCGCAAAAGATGCTTGTGGCAAGGGAAGAGTGGGAGGTGGGTTGATTAGAAAGGGTAGTGAGTGGTGGGATGAAGAAGTAAGAGTATTAGTGAAAGAGAAGAGAGAGGCATTTGGACGATTTTTGCAGGGAAAAAATGCAATTGAGTGGGAGATGTATAAAAGAAAGAGACAGGAGGTCAAGAGAAAGGTGCAAGAGGTGAAAAAAAGGGCAAATGAGAGTTGGGGTGAGAGAGTATCATTAAATTTTAGGGAGAATAAAAAGATGCTCTGGAAGGAGGTAAATAAAGTGCGTAAGACAAGGGAGCAAATGGGAACTTCAGTGAAGGCGCAAATGGGGATGTGATAACAAGTAGTGGTGATGTGAGAAGGAGATGGAGTGAGTATTTTGAAGGTTTGTTGAATGTGTTTGATGATAGAGTGGCAGATATAGGGTGTTTTGGTCGAGGTGGTGTGCAAAGTGAGAGGGTTAGGGAAAATGATTTGGTAAACAGAGAAGAGGTAGTGAAAGCTTTGCGGAAGATGAAAGCCGGCAAAGCAGCAGGTTTGGATGGTATTGCAGTGGAATTTATTAAAAAAGGGGGTGCTTGTATTGTTGACTGGTTGGTAAGGTTATTTAATGTATGTATGACTCATGGTGAGGTGCCTGAGGATTGGCGGAATGCGTGCATAGTGCCATTGTACAAAGGCAAAGGGGATAAGAGTGAGTGCTCAAATTACAGAAGTATAAGTTTGTTGAGTATTCCTGGTAAATTATATGGGAGGGTACTGATTGAGAGGGTGAAGGCATGTACAGAGCATCAGATTGGGGAAGAGCAGTGTGGTTTCAGAAGTGGTAGAGGATGTGTGGATCAGGTGTTTGCTTTGAAGAATGTATGTGAGAAATACTTAGAAAAGCAAATGGATTTGTATGTAGCATTTATGGATCTGGAGAAGGCATATGATAGAGTTGATAGAGATGCTCTGTGGAAGGTATTAAGAATATATGGTGTGGGAGGAAAGATGTTAGAAGCAGTGAAAAGTTTTTATCGAGGATGTAAGGCATGTGTACGTGTAGGAAGAGAGGAAAGTGATTGGTTCTCAGTGAATGTAGCTTTGCGGCAGGGGTGTGTGATGTCTCCATGGTTGTTTAATTTGTTTATGGATGGGGTTGTTAGGGAGGTAAATGCAAGAGTTTTGGAAAGAGGGGCAAGTATGAAGTCTGTTGGGGAGGAGAGAGCTTGGGAAGTGAGTCAGTTGTTGTTCGCTGATGATACAGCGCTGGTGGCTGATTCATGTGAGAAACTGCAGAAGCTGGTGACTGAGTTTGGTAAGGTGTGTGGAAGAAGAAAGTTAAGAGTAAATGTGAATAAGAGCAAGGTTATTAGGTACAGTAGGGTTGAGGGTCAAGTCAATTGGGAGGTGAGTTTGAATGGAGAAAAACTGGAGGAAGTGAAGTGTTTTAGATATGTGGGAGTGGATCTGGCAGCGGATGGAACCATGGAAGCGGAAGTGGATCATAAGGTGGGGGAGGGGGCGAAAATTCTGGGGGCCTTGAAGAATGTGTGGAAGTCGAGAACATTATCTCGGAAAGCAAAAATGGGTATGTTTGAAGGAATAGTGGTTCAAACAATGTTGTATGGTTGCGAGGCGTGGGCTATGGATAGAGTTGTGCGCAGGAGGATGGATGTGCTGGAAATGAGATGTTTGAGGACAATGTGTGGTGTGAGGTGGTTTGATCGAGTGAGTAACGTAAGGGTAAGAGAGATGTATGGAAATAAAAAGAGCGTGGTTGAGAGAGCAGAAGAGGGTGTTTTGAAGTGGTTTGGTCACATGGAGAGAATGAGCTAGGAAAGATTGACCAAGAGGATATATGTGTCGGAGGTGGAGGGAACGAGAAGAGGGAGACCAAATTGGAGGTGGAAAGATGGAGTGAAAAAGATTTTGTGTGATCGGTGCCTGAACATGCAGGAGGGTGAAAGGAGGGCAAGGAATAGAGTGAATTGGAGCGATGTGGTATACCGGGGTTGACGTGCTGTCAGTGGATTGAATCAAGGCATGTGAAGCGTCTGGGGTAAACCATGGAAAGCTGTGTAGGTATGTATATTTGCGTGTGTGGACGTATGTATATACCGGTGTTTGGGGGGGGGGGGGGCATTTCTTTCGTCTGTTTCCTTGCGCTACCTCGAAACGCGGGAGACAGCGACAAAGTATAATAATAATAATAATAATAATAATATATATATATATATATGTTTATATAAATCATATTATACTAAAACGCTATTGTCCGCGTTAGCGAGGTAGTGAAGGAAACCGACAATAGAATGGCCCAGCCCACCCAATATACACGTGTATAAACATAAACTCCCACACACGCACATACACCAACTTATACATTTCTACGTATACATACATACAAATACACAGATATATACATATATTCGTATATATATATATATATATATATATATATATATATATATATATATATATATATATATATATATATATATATATATATATATATATATATATATATATATATATATATATATATATATATATATATATGTATATATATATATCCATACTTGCTGCCTATATCCATTCTCGTCGCCATCCCGCCACATATGAAATGGCAACCCCCTCCCTCCACGCGCGGCAGATAGCGTTAGGAAAAGACAACAAAGGCCACATTCGTTTACACTCAGTCTCTAGGTTTCATGTATAATGCACCGAAACCACAGCTCTCTTCCCATATCCAGGCCACACAAAACTTTCCATGGTTTACTTCAGACGCTTCGCATGCCCTCGTTGAATTCATACACAGTACGTCGACCCCGGTATAGTACATCGTTCCAATTCACTCTATTCCTTGCACACCTTCCATCATTCCGTATGTTTAGGCCCAAATCGTTCAAAATCTTTTTCACTCCATCTTTCCACCTACAATTTGGTCTCCCACTTCTCGTTCCCTCCACCTGTGACACATACATCCTCTTTGTGAATCTTTCCTTACTCATTTTCTCCATGTGACCAAACCATTTCAATACACCCTCTTCTGCTCTCTCAACTACTCTGTTGTTATTATCACACATCTCTCTTACCCTTATCACTTACTCGATCGAACCACTTCACACCACACATTGTCGTCAAACATCTCATTTCCAACACATCCACCCTCCTCCGCCTAACTCTATCTATAGCACACGCTTCGACACCGTATAGCATTGTTCGAACCACTATTCCTTCAAACATACCAACTTTTGCTTTGCGAGATAATGTTCTCTCCTTCCACCAATTTTTCAACGCTCCCAGAACTTTCGCCTCCTCCCCTACTCTGTGACTCACTTCCGCTTCCATGGTTCCATCCGCTGCCAAATCCATTCCCAGATATCTAAAACACTTCACTTCCCCCTAGTTTTTCTACATTCAAACTTACCTCACATTTGACTTGTCCCTCAACCCTACTGTACCTAATACACTTGCTCTTTTTCACATTTACTCTCAGCTTTCTTCTTCATGAACGCTCGTTCTATGTCTTAGACAATCGCATGTTTACGAAATGGCGTCCTAGCTTCGTCTCTTCGATGTACATCATCTGACTTATAATTCTCTCCTGTGTCTCCCCTAATGATGTGATTATTGCACGAAAGTGCACTTGGGAATTTATCATGTTTCATTTTTCCCGTGGACTTATAGGAGTATCTTGATCACGTGCAAAATTGTGATCCTTTCCAACATGGATTCCACATGGCTCTTCTATCACTTCTCTACATGCTGTCCTGGACTTTCTCCTTTCGTTACTGCTTTCTCCAAATCGCTAATCAAGGCTCACCAACTGAAGTTACGATTTGGATTCCTTAGGAAATGCCTTGATGAACAAGTGATGCCAAGATCTGTCCTACCTCAACGATTGTCGCAGTTGTCTGGTCGACCATTTGACCAAATCCAAAACATTATTTTAGAGAAACACATTGAATTAAAGAAACTTGAAATGGAGGAGGCTTTTCGCATTACAAGAGAAAAGAAACGTGCCTTTCAAATGGCAATACCGACATACTGGAAGAACCGGATGTTGGACTACTGCTTTGATAGATTAAGAGGAGGACGCAATAGTCTACGAATGACAGTAAATTGTAAGTTGGACCATCTTATTAAAAACTGCGACTGGACCAAGAGCAAAAACTCTTCTTTTCTGACAAACCTGTCTAAAAGACAGCTAGATAAGGATTCATTTTGTGCATTAGGCTATGGTTTAAATTTTGTGTGCTCTAACAGGGAAGCCAGCTGTGTTGATGTCACAAAGTCTTTTTGTAATTCAAAGAAATACAGTAATTTAACTAATGATGAAATTAATGTCTGTAAGAGTCTAGTGTATGCCAGTATGTCAAAACTAGTGAAACCTAATTGCCCTAAAAGCAAGACAAGGATATACATATTACTAAAGCAGATAAGGCTAACACTGTTGTGATTTTAGACAAAAGTAACTATTTATCTAAAATGAGTGATCTTTTAAATAATGACATAACATGTTCTAAACTTAGTAAAAATCCCTTAGAAGCAGTTAATTCTCATTTCAATAAAGAAATTAAGTTGCTGTTGAAAGGTAATAGTTCTCTCATCAAAAGTTTGTCATCTTTGTCCCCTTCATCGCCATATATGTATGGACTTATCAAAACACATAAACAGAATTCTCCAGCAAGACCTATAGTGAGTTAAGTAGGCTCGATCACATATAAATTGTCAAAATGTTTAGTTTCTTTATTTAGCCCTTTATTGGGTATGGTATCCAATCCTAATATCATTGAAAATGTAGATTTAGTCAACAAGCTAAACAACATCAATGTTAATTTTGCTTTCAAACCAGATAGTTTTGATGTTTCCTCACTTCTCACTAAAGTTTCAGATGATGATCTTTTAGAATATTCATTTGATGTCTTGGATGATACTCATTTACCTGCTTCAAAGTCTGTTTTCAATGAACTGATAAAATTGTGTATAAAAGACTGTATTTCAATTTAATGGAGATTACCATGCTCAAAAATTTGGTATGGTAATGGGTAACCCTCTTTGACCTGTACTAAGTAATCTTTATATGGAATTTTTTGAAACAAAATTACTAAAGGACATCTTACCTTCTAATGCAATTTGGTTTAGGTATGTAGATGATGTTCTTTGTGTTTGGTCAACAAATGAAAATTTACAGATATTTCTTCTCTTACTTAACAATTTAGTACCTTCCATCAAATTTATTGTAGAAAATGAAAATAATGGTATGTTACCATTTTTAGATTGCATGATCCATAGACAAGGAAGCAAGTTTAAGTTTAGCATATACAGATAACCTACCAATGTATGCTAATATATCCACTATTACTGATCTCAACATGACAGAGTTAAATTATCATCATTTAATCTATGTTCCTTAGGGCATTACATATTTGCAGTCCAGAGTTTATTGATGGTAAATTTGGGAAGATATATTCAACTGGATCTAAGTTAAAGTACCCTAGATCTTTCATTGATAATCCCTTAAGTTAGCAAAGAAATCATTTTATAGAGATGAGCCCAAACCTTCCATTGACACCAAGAACCTTTTAGTTCTCCCTTTTGATAATGATTTTACTTTACTTCCTATGTTGCTTAAATCGTTTAATGTAAATGTTGCCTTCAGCAACAATAATGCTATAAAGAATATCTTAATCAGGAATTCACCAGAAAATTCTCTTGGATGCATCTATAAAATGCCATGTGGAGATTGTGATGAATTTTATATTGGGCAGACTGGTAAGGATCTTTTTCTTTGACTTAAGCAACATAAATACAGTATAAGAACAGGACAAGAATCAAATGCCTTGTTTAATCATGTTAAAAATTATGATCATTATATTGAATGGAGTAATGCCAGCTCAGTTAATAATTCTAACTCTATTACCGCAAGAAATATCATTGAATCTTCTATTATTTAATACACAAAGAATCATAATCTTAATATCAGTGATGGTCTATACAAATTAGATAACTTTATTGTTGATAAAATTTATAAAATGATAAGTTTATGAACGCTCGCTGTATGTCTTGGACGATCGCATGTTTACAAAATGACGTCCTAGCTTTGTCTCTTCGATATATATCAACTGACTTATATTTCTCTCTTGTGTCTCCTATGACGATGTGATTATTACACGAAAGTGCACTTGGGAACTTATCGTGTTTCATTTTCCCCGTGGACTCATAGGAGAATCTTGATCACGCGCAAAATTGTGATCCTTTCCAATATTTTTCTTTTCTTTCATACTATTCGCCATTTCCCGCGATAGCGAAGTAGCGTTAAGAACAGTGGACTGGGCCTTTTAGGGAATATCTTCACCTGGCCACCTTCTCTGTTCCATCTTTTGGAAAATTAAAAAAAAAACGAAAAAAGAACGAGAGGGGAGGATTTCCAGCCCCCCGCTCCCTTCCCTTTTAGTCGCCTTCTACGACACGCAGGGAATACGTGGGAAGTATTCTTTCTCCCCTATCCCCAGGGATATATATATATATATATATATATATATATATATATATATATATATATATATATATATATATATATATATATATATATATATATATATTATACTGAAACGCTATCCTCTGCGTTAGCGAGCTAGTGCAAGAAACCGACGAAAGAATGGCCCAACCCACCAACTTACACGTGTATATACATAAACGCCCACACAAGCACATATACCTACCTATACATTTCAACGTGTACATACATATACATACACAGATATATACATATATTCTTATATACAGATCCATACTTGCTGCCTTTATCCCTATATCCACTAATGAAATGCCCCCACCCCTCTCGTTCCCGTGGCCAACCCGCCACACATGAAATGACAAGCCCCTCATGTATAATGCACCGAAACCACAGCTCCCTTTCAACATCCTGGCCCCACAAAACTTTCCTTGGCTTACTTCAGACGCTTCACATGCCCTGGATCAATTCATTGACAGCACGTCGACTACGGTATACCATATCGTTCCAATTCACTTCATTCCTTGCACGACTTTCACCCTTCTGCATGTTTAGGCCCCAGTCACTTAAAACCTCATTCACTCCATCTGTTCACCTCCAAATTGGTCTCCCACTTTTCCTCGTTCCCTCCAACTGTGACACATATACATCCTCCTTGTCAATCTTAACTCACTCATTCAGTCCATGTGACCAAACCACTTCAATACATCCTCTTCTGCTCTCTTAACCACGCTCTTTTTATTACCACACATCTCTCTAATTACCCTTTCATTACTTACTCAATCAAACCACCTCACACTACATATTGTCCTCAAACATCTCATTTCCAACACATCCACCCTCCTCCGCCCAACTCTATCTACAGCCCAAGCCTCGCAACCATATAACATTGCTGGAACCACTATTCCCTCAAACATACCAACTTTTGCTTTCCGAGATAATGTTCTCTCCTTCCCCACATTTTTCAACGCTTCCAGAGCTTTCGCCCCCTCCCCCTACCCTGTGACTCACTTCCGCTTCCATGGTTCCAACCACTGCCAAATCCACTCCCAGATATCTAAAACACTTCACTTCCCCCCAGTTTTTCTCCATTGAAACTTACCTCCCAGTTGACTTGTCCCTGAACCCTACTGTACCTAATATACTTGCTCTTATTCACATTTACTCTCAGTTTTCTTCTTTCACACACTTTAACAAACTCTGTCACCAGCTTCTGCAGTTTCTCATCCGAATTTATCACCAGCGCTGTATCATCAGCGAACAACAACTGACTCACTTCCCCTGCCCTCTCATTCACAACAGACTGCATACTTGCCCCTCTCTCCAAACCTCTTGCATTCACCTCCCTAACAACCCCATCCATAAGCAAATTGAACGACCCTGAAGACATCACGCACCCCTGCAGCAAACCAACATTCACTGAGAACCAATCACTTTCCTCTCTTCCTACTCGTACACATGCCATACATATTCGATAAAAACTTTTCACTGCTTCTAGCAACTTTCCTCCCACAAAATAAATTCTTAATACCTTACACAGAGCACCTCTTGAACTCTATCATATACCTTCTCCTGATCCATGAATGCTACATATAGATCCATTTGCTTTTCTAAGTATTTCTCACATACATTCTTCAGATAAAACTCCTGAGCCACACATCCTCTACCACATCTGAAGCCACACTGCTCTTCCCCAAATTGATGCTCTGTAAATGCTTTCACTCTCTCAATCAATAACCTTCCATATGATATCCCAGGAATACTCAACAAACTTATACCTCTGTAATTTGATCACTCATCTTCCCCTTTGCCTTTGTACAATGGCACTATGCAGGCATTCCGCCAATCCTCAGGCACCTCACCATGAGTCATCCCTACATTAGATATTCTTACCAACCAGTCAACAACAGAGTAACCCCCTTTTTTAAGAAATTCCACTGCAATACCATTCAATGCCGCTGCCTTGCCGGCTTTCATTTTCTGCAAAGCTTTTACTACCTCTTCTCTCTTTACCAAATCATTCTCAATAACCCTGTCACTTTGCACACCACCTCGGCCAAAACACCTTATATCTGCCACTCTATCGTCTAACACTTTCAACAAACTCTCGAAATACTTACTCCATCTCCTTTTCACATCACCACTACTTGTTATTATCTCTCCATTAGCCACCATCACTGATGTTCCCATTTGTTCTCTTCTCTTACGCACTTTATTTACCTCCTTCCAAAACATTTTTATAATTCTCCCAAAAATTTAATGATACGCTATTACTCCAAATCTCATGTGCCCTCTTTTTCACCTCTTTCACCTTTCTCTTGACCTCCTGCCTCTTTCTTTTATACATCTCCGAGTCATTTGCACTACTTCCCTGCAAATATCTTCCACATGCCATCACTGCTTCCTTAAATGCAATCCATTCCTCCCATACTCCCCTTACGTCCTTTGCTCTCACCTATTTCCGTTTTGAACTCAGGCTTTCGTGGGACTTCTTCACACAAGTCTCCCTCTCAAGCTCACTTACTCTCACCACTCTCGTCACCCCGACATTCTCTCTTCTTTTCTGAAAACATCTACAAATCCTCACCCTCGCCTCCAGAAGATAATGATCAGACATCCCTCCAGTTGCACCTCTCAGCACATTAACATCCAAAAGTCTCTCCTTCATGCGCCTATCTATCAACATATAATCCATGTCTTCTACTTACATACGTATACTTATGTTTATCTCTCTTTTTAGAGCAGGTATTCCCAATCACCAGTCCTTTTTCAGCCCACAAATCTACAAAGTGTTCACCATTTCTATTTACAAAACTGAACACCCCATGTACACAAATCATTCCCTGAACCGTCACATTGCTCACCTTTGCATTCAAATCAACCACCACTATAACCTGGTTTTGTGTATCAAACCAACTAACAAGCTCACTCGGCTGCTCCTAAAACACTTGCCTCTCATGATCTTTCTTCTCATACCCAGGTGCATATGCACCAATAATTACCCATCTCTCTACGTCACATTTCAGTTTTACCCATATCAATATAAGTTTACTTTCTTACACTCTATTACATACTTCTAATACTCCTGTTTCAGGAGTAGTGCTACTCCTTCCCTTGCTCTTGACCTCTCACCAAACCCTGACTTTACTCTCAAAACATTCCCAAACCACATTCGGGTTCCTTTCCTGAAATATATTACCTACCTCTCCTTTTTTTCATCTTGGTTAACATTCAAACACATTTAAACACCCTAATCTGAGCCCCCGAGGAGGATGAGCACGCCCCTCGTGACTCCTTCTGTTTCCCCTTTCAGAAAGTTAAAATACAAGGAGGGGAAGGTTTCTAACCCCCGATCCCTTCCCCTTTAGTCGCCTTTTACGACATGTGAACAATATGTAGGAAGTATTATTTCTTCCCTATGCCCAGATATATATATATGTATATATATATATATATATATATATATATATATATATATATATATATATATATATATATATATATATATATATATGTATATATATATATATATATATATATTTTTTTTTTTTCTTTTTTGCTTTGTCGCTGTCTCCCGCGTTTGCGAGGTAGCGCAAGGAAACAGACGAAAGAAATGGCCCAACCCACCCCCATACACACGTATATACATACGTCCACACACACAAATATACATACCTACACAGCTTTCCATGGTTTACCCCAGACGCTTCACATGCCTTGATTCAATCCACTGACAGCACGTCAACCCCGGTATACCACATCGCTCCAATGCACTCTATTCCTTGCCCTCCTTACACCCTCCTGCATGTTCAGGCCCCGATCACACAAAATCTTTTTCACTCCATCTTTCCACCTCCAATTTGGTCTCCCTCTTCTCCTCGTTCCCTCCACCTCCGACACATATATCCTCTTGGTCAATCTTTCCTCACTCATTCTCTCCATGTGACCAAACCATTTCAGAACACCCTCTTCTGCTCTCTCAACCACGCTCTTTTTATCTCCACACATCTTTCTTACCCTTACGTTACTTACTCGATCAAACCACCTCACACCACACATTGTCCTCAAACATCTCATTTCCAGCACATCCATCCTCCTGCGCACAACTCTATCCATAGTCCACGCCTCGCAACCATACAACATTGTTGGAACCACTATTCCTTCAAACATACCCATTTTTGCTCTCCGAGATAATGTTTTCGACTTCCACACATTCTTCAAGGCTCCCAGAATTTTCGCCCCCTCCCCCACCCTATGATCCACTTCCGCTTCCATGGTTCCATCCGCTGCCAGATCCACTCCCAGATATCTAAAACACTTCACTTCCTCCAGTTTTTCTCCATTCAAACTCACCTCCCAATTGACTTAACCCTCAACCCTACTGTACCTAATAACCTTGCTCTTATTCACATTTACTCTTAACTTTCTTCTTTCACACACTTTACCAAACTCAGTCACCAGCTTCTGCAGTTTCTCACATGAATCAGCCACCAGCGCTGTATCATCAGCGAACAACAACTGACTCACTTCCCAAGCTCTCTCATCCCCAACAGACTTCATACTTGCCACTCTTTCCAAAACTCTTGCGTTCACCTCCCTAACAACCCCATCCATAAACAAATTAAACAACCATGGAGACATCACACACCCCTGCCGCAAACCTACATTCACTGAGAGCCAATCACTTTCCTCTCTTCCTACACGAACACATGCCTTACATCCTCGATAAAAACTTTTCACTGCTTCTAACAACTTACCTCCCACACCATATAATCTTAATACCTTCCACAGTCCATGTAAAAAATGTACAAATGATAAAGTGTGTATCCATAACTGGATTTGGGGTTTATGTGACTCATGTGGGGAGTGCTACACAGACTGGAAATTACGAAAATATTTCTCCAGTGCTGACTTACAGTCTCTTCTTGTGTTGCCTTGCATAGCCTGTTCTCCAGAGTCTACAAAAGCCCTCGCACCAGCTCTAGCTCCTGGTAAAGAATTTCGTGAGTACTCGACGTGAGTCAGAGGATCATCTCGTCCCCATCACATCATTCAGAGCGATACCAGCTTGCATCAGCCTTCACTCCTGCCTGCAGTAGCATGCTTTCCGACATGTTTCATGAGCTCCTCTTCGCCAACGGAACTACCTTGGCCCACCAGTGATGCTACTACGTTTGTGAATCAAGAACCATTGCAACACAAACCTCGCCAGGTGGTAGAGTGTCCCGCAGTGTATCGAGACAGACTTCCCCAGAACTTTTTTTAAAGGGGAAGTAAATGTTTATAGTTGTGTTACTGGAGTGATAGTTTTCATACATGGTGCTTTGACAAGAAAATAGTGAAATTGGAAAAAATGTAGCTTAGACATTGAAGCTTATTGATACAGTGTTTATATTGATGAGAACTACTATTGACGTTTGTGTAAATAAATTAAACATTTCCTTTTTCCATAGCCAGAGGTTGAACCATTATGTGACACTCATTTTTTCATTTCATTTCAAGCTAGAAGTTTCAGTTTTCTAAATTGTTTCTTACATTTTTCACATGTATATATATGTATGTGTGTGTGTGTGTATATGTGCGTGTGTGTGTGTATGTGTGTGTATGTGTATATATATATATATATGTATATTATCCCTGGGGATAGGGGTGAAAGAATACTTCCCACGCATTCCTCGCGTGTCGTAGAAAGCGACTAGAGGGGACGGGAGCGGGGGGCCAGAAATCCTCCCCGCCTTGTATTTTTTTAACTTTCTAAAATGGGAAACAGAAGAAGGAGTCACGCGGGGAGTGCTCATCCTCCTCGAAGGCTCAGATTGGGGTGCCTAAATGTGTGTGGATGTAACCAAGATGTGAAAAAATGAGAGATAGGTAGTAGGTTTGAGGAAAGGAACCTGGATGTTTTGGCTCTGAGTGAAACGAAGCTCAAGGGTAAAGGGGAAGAGTGGTTTGGGAATGTCTTGGGAGTAAAGTCAGGGGTTAGTGAGAGGACAAGAGCAAGGGAAGGAGTAGCAGTACTCCTGAAACAGGAGTTGTGGAAGTATGTGACAGAATGTAAGAAAGTAAATTCTCGATTAATATGGGTAAAACTGAAAGTTGTTGGAGAGAGATGGGTGATTATTGGTGCATATACACCTGGGCATGAGAAGAAAGATCATGAGAGGCAAGTGTTTTGGGAGCAGCTGAATGAGTGTGTTAGTGGTTTTGATGCACGAGACCGGGTTTCAGTGTTGGGTGATTTGAATGCAAAGGTGAGTAATGTGGCAGTTGAGGGAATAATTGGTATACATGGGGTGTTCAGTGTTGTAAATGGAAATGGTGAAGAGCTTGTAGATTTCTGTGCTGAAAAATGAGTGATGATTGGGAATACCTGGTTTAAAAAGCGAGATATACATAAGTATACTTACGTAAGTAGGAGAGATGGCCAAAGAGCGTTATTGGATTACGTGTTAATTGACAGGCGCGCGAAAGAGAGACTTTTGGATGTTAATGTGCTGAGAGGTGCAACTGGAGGGATGTCTTATCATTATCTTGTGGAGGCTAAGGTGAAGATATGTATGGGTTTTCAGAAAAGAAGAGTGAATGTTGGGGTGAAGAGGGTGGTGAGAGTAAGTGAGCTTGGGAAGGAGACTTGTGTGAGGAAATACCAGGAGAGACTGAGTACAGAATGGAAAAAGGTGAGAACAATGGAAGTAAGGGGAGTGGGGGAGGAATGGGATGTATTTAGGGAATCAGTGATGGATTGCGCAAAAGATGCTTGTGGCATGAGAAGAGTGGGAGGTGGGTTGATTAGAAAGGGTAGTGAGTGGTGGGATGAAGAAGTAAGAGTATTAGTGAAAGAGAAGAGAGAGGCATTTGGACGATTTTTGCAGGGAAAAAATGCAATTGAGTGGGAGACGTATAAAAGAAAGAGACAGGAGGTCAAGAGAAAGGTGCAAGAGGTGAAAAAAGGGCAAATGAGAGTTGGGGTGAGAGAGTATCATTAAATTTTAGGGAGAATAAAAAGATGTTCTGGAAGGAGGTAAATAAAGTGCGTAAGACAAGGGAGCAAATGGGAACTTCAGTGAAGGGCGCAAATGGGGAGGTGATAACAAGTAATGGTGATGTGAGAAGGATATGGAGTGAGTATTTTGAAGGTTTGTTGAATGTGTTTGATGATAGAGTGGCAGATATGGGGTGTTTTGGTCGAGGTGGTGTGCAAAGTGCGAGGGTTAGGGAAAATGATTTGGTAAACAGAGAAGAGGTAGTAAAAGCTTTGCGGAAGATGAAAGCCGGCAAGGCAGCAGGTTTGGATGGTATTGCAGTGGAATTTATTAAAAAAGGGGGGTGACTGTATTGTTGACTGGTTGGTAAGGTTATTTAATATATGTATGACTCATGGTGAGGTGCCTGAGGATTGGCGGAATGCGTGCATAGTGCCATTGTACAAAGGCAAAGGGGATAAGAGTGAGTGCTCAAATTACAGAGGTATAAGTTTGTTGAGTATTTCTGGCAAATTATATGGGAGGGTATTGATTGAGAGGGTGAAGGCACGTACAAAGCATCAGATTGGGGAAGAGCAGTGTGGTTTCAGAAGTGGTAGAGGATGTGCGGATCAGGTGTTTGCTTTGAAGAATGTATGTGAGAAATACTTAGAAAAGCAAATGGATTTGTATGTAGCATTTATGGATCTGGAGAAGGCATATGATAGAGTTGATAAAGATGCTCTGTGGAAGGTATTAAGAATATATATATATATATATATATATATATATATATATATATATATATATATATATATATATATATATATATATATATATATATATATATATATATATATATATATATATATATATATATATATATATATATATATATATATATATATATATATATATATATATATATATATATATATATATATATATATATATATATATATATATATATATATATATATATATATATATATATATATATATATATATATATATATATATATATATATATATATATATATATATATATATATATATATAATATATATATATATATATATATATATATATATATATATATATATATATATATATATATATATATATATATATATATATATATATATATATATATATATATATATATATATATATATATATATATATATATATATATATATATATATATATATATATATATATATATATATATATATATATATATATATATATATATATATATATATAAGAGTATTAGTGAAAGAGAAGAGAGAGGCATTTGGACGATTTTTGCAGGGAAAAAATGAAATTGAGTGGGAGAAGTATAAAAGAAAGAGACAGGAGGTCAAGAGAAAGGTGCAAGAGGTGAAAAAAAGGGCAAATGAGAGTTGGGGTGAGAGACTATCAGTAAATTTTAGGGAGAATAAAAAGATGTTCTGGAAGGAGGTAAATAGGGTGCGTAAGACAAGGGAGCAAATGGGAACTTCAGTGAAGGGCGTAAATGGGGAGGTGATAACAAGTAGTGGTGATGTGAGAAGGAGATGGAATGAGTATTTTGAAGGTTTGTTGAATGTGTCTGATGACAGAGTGGCAGATATAGGATGTTTGGGTCGAGGTGGTGTGCAAAGTGAGAGGGTTAGGGAAAATGATTTGGTAAACAGAAAAGAGGTAGTAAGAGCTTTGCGGAAGATGAAAGCCGGCAAGGCAGCAGGTTTGGATGGTATTGCAGTGGAATTTATTAAAAAAGGGGGTGCTTGTATTGTTGACTGGTTGGTAAGGTTATTTAATGTATGTATGACTCATGGTGAGGTGCCTGAGGATTGGCGGAATGCGTGCATAGTGCCATTGTACAAAGGCAAAGGGGATAAGAGTGAGTGCTCAAATTACAGAGGTATAAGTTTGTTGAGTATTCCTGGTAAATTATATGGGAGAGTATTGATTGAGAGGGTGAAGGCATGTACAGAGCATCAGATTGGGGAAGAGCAGTGTGGTTTCAGAAGTGGTAGAGGATGTGTGGATCAGGTGTTTGCTTTGAAGAATGTATGTGAGAAATACTTAGAAAAGCAAATGGATTTGTATGTAGCATTTATGGATCTGGAGAAGGCATATGATAGAGTTGATAGAGATGCTCTGTGGAAGGTATTAAGAATATATGGTGTGGGAGGCAAGTTGTTAGAAGCAGTGAAAAGTTTTTATCGAGGATGTAAGGCATGTGTACGTGTAGGAAGAGAGGAAAGTGATTGGTTCTCAGTGAATGTTGGTTTGCGGCAGGGGTGTGTGATGTCTCCATGGTTGTTTAATTTGTTTATGGATGGGGTTGTTAGGGAGGTAAATGCAAGAGTCTTGGAAAGAGGGGCAAGTATGAAGTCTGTTGGGGATGAGAGAGCTTGGGAAGTGAGTCAGTTGTTGTTCGCTGATGATACAGCGCTGGTGGCGGATTCATGTGAGAAACTGCAGAAGCTGGTGACGGAGTTTGGTAAAGTGTGTGGAAGAAGAAAGTTAAGAGTAAATGTGAATAAGAGCAAGGTTATTAGGTACAGTAGGGTTGAGGGTCAAGTCAATTGGGAGGTGAGTTTGAATGGAGAAAAACTGGAGGAAGTGAAGTGTTTTAGATATCTGGGAGTGGATCTGTCAGCGGATGGAACCATGGAAGCGGAAGTGGATCATAGGGTGGGGGAGGGGGCGAAAATTTTGGGAGCCTTGAAAAATGTGTGGAAGTCGAGAACATTATCCCGGAAAGCAAAAATGGGTATGTTTGAAGGAATAGTAGTTCCAACAATGTTGTATGGTTGCGAGGCGTGGGCTATGGATAGAGTTGTGCGCAGGAGGATGGAGGTGCTGGAAATGAGATGTTTGAGGACAATGTGTGGTGTGAGGTGGTTTGATCGAGTAAGTAACGTAAGGGTAAGAGAGATGTGTGGAAATAAAAAGAGCGTGGTTGAGAAAGCAGAAGAGGGTGTTTTGAAATGGTTTGGGCACATGGAGAGAATGAGTGAGGAAAGATTGACCAAGAGGATATATTTGTCGGAGGTGGAGGGAACGAGGAGAAGAGGGAGACCAAATTGGAGGTGGAAAGATGGAGTAAAAAGGATTTTGTGTGATCGGGGCCTGAACATGCAGGAGGGTGAAAGGAGGGCAAGGAATAGAGTGAATTGGAGCGATGTGGTATACAGGGGTTGACGTGCTGTCAGTGGATTGAATCAAGGCATGTGAAGCGTCCGGGGTAAACCATGGAAAGCTGTGTAGGTATGTATATTTGCGTGTGTGGACGTGTGTATATACATGTGTATGGGGGTGGGTTGGGCCATTTCTTTCGTCTGTTTCCTTGCGCTACCTCGCAAACGCGGGAGACAGCGACAAATTATAAAAAAAAAAAAAAAAAAAAAAAAAAAAAATATATATATATATATATATATATATATATATATATATATATATATATATATATATATATATATATATATATATATATATATAAATATATATATATATATATATATATATATCTGTTTCCTCTTTTGGAAAGTTAAAATACAAGGAGGAGAGGGTTTCTAGCCCCCGCTCCCGTCCCCTTTAGTCGCCTTCTACGACACGTGAGGAATGCGTGCGAAGCATTCTTTGTCCCCTATCCCCAGGGATAGAAAAATATATGTATGTACATATATAGGGACATATCTTCAAAAATTTCTCACAACAATCCTAGATAATGAAATTATAATAAAGGTCATTTTGAGATGGACAGGTTTTCAGATAATTTTTTTTGAAGTCTGAATAATACCCAAACTTCATTACATCTCATAACGTTCCCCATCTTTACTAATGTTAAGTCCAAAAAGATATTCACTTGTACATACAGTACATTTTACTGGAAGATTGTGAAAGCATGAATAGCTTAAAAGCTTAAAATCTTAAAAGATTTTTAGTGATCGGAGCCTGAACATGCAGGAGAGTGAAAGGCGTGCAAGGAATAGAGTGAATTGGAACGATGTGGTATACCAGGTTCGACGTGCTGTCAATGAATTGAATCAGGGCATGTGAAGCGTCTGGGGTAAACCATGAAAAGTTCTGCAGGGCCTGAATGTGGAAAGGGAGCTGTGGTTTCGGGGCATTATTTCATGACAGCTAGAGACTGAGTGTGAACGAATGGGGCCTTTGTTTTCTTCCTAGCGCTACCTCGCGCACATGAGGGGGGAGGGGGCTGTTATTTCATGTGTGGCGGGGTGGTGATGGGAATGAATAAGGGCAGACAGTATGAATTATTTACTTGTGTGTATATGCATATGTCTGTGTGTATATATATATATATATATGTATACGTTGAAATGTATAGGTATGTATATTTGCGGGCGTGGACGTGTAGGTATATGCATGTGTAGGAGGGTAGGTTGGGCCATTCTTTCGTCTGTTTCCTTGCCCTACCTCGCTAACGCGGGAGACAGCGACAAAGGAAAATAAATAATTATATATATATATATATATATATATATATATATATATATATATATATATATATATATATATATATATATATATATATATATATATATATATATATATATACGAACAGCTACGGAGGCTGAGGATACAAGAGATGGACGAGACCCAAGTGACTCGTCTCAGCACGGGAAATAGCTGATCTACTTGTGCATGCCCCTACAGAATTAAGAACCATTGCAACACAAACCTCGCCAGGTGGTACAGTGACCCGCAGTGTATCGAGACAGACTTCAACAGAACTCTTTTAAAGTGTAAGTAAATGTTTATAGTTGTGTTACTGGAGTGATCGTTTTCATACATGGTGCTCTGACAAGAAAATAGTGAAACTGGAAAAGAATGTAGCTTAGACATTGAAGCTTATTCTTTCATTGAAATGTGAACAAATGGAGCATTTTTTTTCAAAGTGATAGAGATGGAAAGCAAAAGGGTGTTTTTAATGAATGTACTGGAAAACTTGAGATCCAGATAAACTTTTGGTTTGTCAAGACTTTATTATGACGGATGACCAACTGTCTACCCTCATGTATCCAAGATATGGTTGTATTTTGTGTAGTGAAGAGAATTGAGAAACATCATAAGCCAATATTCCAGTTTCATGAAAAGATAAGAAGTGGACCAGGCAGTATGATACAGTGGTTAAATTGATGAAAACTACTATTGATGTTTCTGTAAATAAATTATACATTTCCCTTTTCCATAGCCAGAGGTTGAATCATTATGTGACATTCATTTTTCATTTCATTTCAAGCTAGAAGTTTCAGTCTTCTAAATTATTTCTTACATTTTTCATATATATATATATATATATATATATATATATATATATATATATATATATATATATATATATATATATATATATATATATATATATATATATATATATATATATATATATATATATATATATATATATATGGATGGGGTTGTTAGGGAGTTGAATGCAAGAGTTTTGGTAAGACGAGCAAGTATGAAGTCTGTTGGGGATGAGAGAGCTTGGGAAGTGAGTCAGTTGTTGTTCGCTGATGATACAGCGCTGGTGGCTGATTCATGTGAGAAACTGCAGAAGCTGGTGACTGAGTTTGGTAAAGTGTGTGAAAGAAGAAAGTTAAGAGTAAATGTGAATAAGAGCAAGGTTATTAGGTACAGTAGGGTTGAGGGTCAAGTCAATTGGGAGGTAAGTTTGAATGCAGAGAAACTGTAGGAAGTAAAGTGTTTTAGATATCTGGGAGTGGATCTGGCAGCGGATAGACCCATGGAAGCGGAAGTGGATCATAGGATGGGGGAGGGGGCGAAAATCCTGGGAGCCTTGAAGAATGTGTGGAAGTCGAGAACATTATCTCGGAAAGCAAAAATGGGTATGTTTGAAGGAATAGTGGTTCCAACAATGTTGTAAGGTTGCGAGGCGTGGGCTATGGATAGAGTTGTTCGCAGGAGGATGGATGTGCTGGAAATGAGATGTTTGAGGACAATGTGTGGTGTGAGGTGGTTTGATCGAGCAAGTAAATAAGGGTAAGAGAGATGTGTGGAAATAAAAAGAGCGTGGTTGAGAGAGCAGAAGAGGGTGTTTTGAAATGGTTTGGGCAGATGGAGAGAATGAGTGAGGAAAGATTGACCAAGAGGATATATGTGTCGGAGGTGGAGGGAACGAGGAGAAGAGGGAGACCAAATTGGAGGTGGAAAGATGGAGTGAAAAAGATTTTGAGTGATCGGGGCATGAACATGCTGGAGGGTGAAAGGAAGGCAAGGAATAGAGTGAATTGGATCGATGTGATATACCGGGGTTGACGTGCTCTCAGTGGATTGAATCAGGGCATGCGAAGCGTCTGGGGTAAACCATGGAAACTGTGTAGGTATGTATATTTGCGTGTGTGGACGTATGTATATACATGTGTATGGGGGTGGGTTGGGCCATTTCTTTCGTCTGTTTCCTTGCGCTACCTCGCAAACGCGGGAGACAGCGAAAAAGCAAAAAAAAAATATATATATATATATATATATATATATATATGTATATTCCTATGAGTCCAAGGGGAAAATGTAACACGAAAAGTTCCGAAGTGCACTTTCGCGTAATTATCACATTATCAGGGGAGACACAAGAGAGAAATATAACAGTCAGTTGATATACATCGAAGAGACGATGTTTTGGACAATCACATGTTTACCAAATGGCGTCCTAACTTCGTCTCTTGGATGTATATGAACTGACTGTTATATTTCTCTCTTGTGTCTCCCCTGATGATGTGATTATTACACGAAAGTGCACTAGGGAACTTTTCGTGTTCATTTTCCCCGTGGACTCAGGAATATTTGATCACGCGCAAAATTGTGATCCTTTCCAATATATATATATATATATATATATATATATATATATATATATATATATATATATATATATATATATATATATATATATATATATATATAATTCTGGGGGCCTTGAAAAATGTGTGGAAGTCGAGAACATTATCTCGGAAAGCAAAAATGGGTGTGTTTGAAGGAATAGTGGTTCCAACAATGTTGTATGGTTGCGAGGCGTGGGCTATGGATAGAGTTGTGCGCAGGAGGATGGATGTGCTGGAAATGAGATGTTTGGGGACAATAAGTGGTGTGAGGTGGTTTGATCGAGTGAGTAACGTAAGGGTAAGAGAGATGTGTGGAAATAAAAAGAGCGTGGTTGAGAGAGCAGAAGAGGGTGTTTTGAAGTGGTTTGGGCACATGGAGAGAATGAGTGAGGAAAGATTGACCAAGAGGATATATGTGTCGGAGGTGGAGGGAACGAAGAGAAGAGGGAGACCAAATTGGAGGTGGAAGGATGGAGTGAAAGAGATTTTGTGTGATCGGGGCCTGAACATGCAGGAGGGTGAGAGGAGGGCAGGGAATAGAGTGAATTGGAGCGATGTGGTATGCCGGGGTTGACGTCCTGTCAGTGGATTGAATCAGGGCATGTGAGGCGTCTGGGGTAAACCATGGAAAGCTGTGTAGGTATGTATATTTGCGTGTGTGGACGTATGTATATACATGTGTAGGGGGGGGGTTGGGCCATTTCTTTCGTCTGTTTCCTTGCGCTACCTCGCAAACGCGGGAGACAGCGACAAAGTATAATAAAAAAAAAAATAATATATATATATATATATATATATATATATATATATATATTACCAAACTCAGTCACCAGCTTTTGCAGTTTCTCACATGGATCAGCCACCAGCTCTGTATCATCAGCGAACAACAACTGACTCACTTCCCAAGCTCTCTCATCCACATCAGACTTCATACTTGCCCCTCTTTCCAAAACTCTTGAATTCACCTCACTAACAACCCCATCCATAAACAAATTAAACAACCATGGAAACATCACACACCCCTGCCGCAAACCAACATTCACTGAGAACCAATCACTTTCCTCTCTTCCTACACGTACACTTGCCTTACATCCTCGATAAAAACTTTTCACTGCTTCTAACAACTTACCTTCCACACCATATATTCTTAATGCCTTCCACAGAGCATCTCTATCAACTCTATCATATGCCTTCTCCAGATCCATAAATGCTACATACAAATCCATTTGCTTTTCTAAGTATTTCTCACATACGTTCTTCAAAGCAAACACCTGATCCACACATCCTCTACCACTTCTGAAACCACACTGCTCTTGAAGGTTGAAGGTTAAAGGTTGAAGGTTGATGGTCAAGTCAATTGGGAGGTAAGTTTTAATGGAGAAAAACTGGCGGATGTAAAGTGTTTTAGATATCTGGGAGTGGATCTGGCAGCGGATGGAACCATGGAAGCGGAAGTTAATCAAAGGGTGGGGGAGGGACGAAAATCCTGGGAGCCTTGAAGAATGTGTGGAAGTCGAGAACATTATCTAGGAAAGCAAAAATGGGTATGTATGAGGAAATAGTGGTTCCAACAATGTTGTACGGTTGCGAGGCGTGGGCTATGGATAGAGTTGTGCGCAGGAGGATGGATGTGCTGGAAATGAGATGTTTGAGGACAAAATGTGGTGTGAGGTGGTTTGATCGAGTAAGTTATGGAAGGGTAAGAGAGATGTGTGGAAATAAAGAGCGTGGTTGAGAGAGCAGAAGAGGGTGTTTTGAAATGGTTTGGGCAGATGGAGAGAATGAGTGAGGAAAGATTGACCAAGAGGATATATGTGTCGGAGGTGAAGGGAACGAGGAGAAGTGGGAAACCAAATTGGAGGTGGAAAGATGTAGTGAAAAGGATTTTGAGTGATCGGGGCCTGAACATGCAGGAAGGTGAAAGGCGGGCAAGGAATAGAGTGAATTGGATCGATATGGTATACCGGGGTTGACGTGCTGTCAGTGGATTGAATCAGGGCATGTGAAGCGTCTGGGGTAAACCATGGAAAGTTGTGTGGGGCCTGAATGTGGAAAGGGAGCTGTGGTTTCGGGCTTTATTGCGTGACAGCTGGAGACTGAGTGTGAACGAATGGGGCCTTTGTTGTCTTTTCCTAGTGCTACCTCGCACACATGAGGGGGGAGGGGGATGGTATTCCATGTGTGGCGAGGTGGCGATGGGAATGAATAGGGGCAGGCAGTGTGACTTGTGTTCATGGGTATATATATATGCGTCTGTTTGTGTATATTTATGTGTACATTGAGATGTGTAGGTATGTATATTTGCGTGTGTTGACCTGTGTGTGTGTACATTGTGTATGGGGGCGGGTTGTGCCATTTCTTTCGTCTGTTTCCTTGCGCTACCTCGCAAACGCGGGAGACAGCGACAAAGCAAAATAAATAATAAATAGATAAATAAATATATATATATATATATATATATATATATATATATATATATATATATATATATATATATATATATATATATATATATACAAATATATATATATATATATATATATATATATATATATATATATATATATATATATATATATATATATATATATATATATGTATATATATATATATATATATATATATATATATATATATATATATATATATATATATATATATATATATATATATATATATATATATATATATATATATATATTCTTTTTTTTTTTTTTTTTTTATCATACTATTCGCCATTTCCCGCATTAGCGAGGTAGCGCTAAGAACAGAGGACTGGGCCTTTGAGGGAATATCCTCACCTGGCCCCCTTCTCTGTTCCTTCTTTTGGAAAAAAAAAAAAATAAAAAAAAAAAAAACGAGAGGGGAGGATTTCCAGCCCCCCGCTCCCTTCCCTTTTAGTCGCCTTCTACGACACGCAGGGAATACGTGGGAAGTATTCTTTCTCCCCTATCCCCAGGGATAATATATATATATATATATATTTTTCTTTCTTTTTTCATACTATTCGCCATTTCCCGCATTAGCGAGGTAGCGTTGAGAACAGAGGCCTGGGCCCTTGAGGGAATATCCTCACCTGGGCCCCTTCTCTGTTCCCTCTTTTGGAAAATTAAAAAAAAAAAAAAAAAAAAAGGTGAGAGGGGAGGATTTCCAGCCCCCCGCTCCCTCCCCTTTTAGTCGCCTTCTACGACACGCAGGGAATACGTGGGAAGTATTCTTTCTCCCCTATCCCCAGGGATACATATATATATATATATATATATATATATATATATATATATATATATATATATATATATATATATATATATATATATATATATATTCCAACAGCCAGGATCGAATCTGGGACCCCTTGTACAAGAGGCAGGTATGCTAACCGCTAACCTAAGGGACTGTATAATAGGAAACAACTATTCGAAATACTAAGTACTCGAATACCCTTCGTCTCACAATGGTGAGCAACGGGGTCTATCGGTTGTTTCCAAACAGAACACATAGCCAGCTGATAGCATTTTACCGAACCTGACTGTACAACGCGGAGTTATATGAATACGAATAAAGTGTATATGAACGCGCACCTTCATAGAACATAAAAAGCTCCAACAGCCAGGATCGAACCTGGGACCCCTTGTACAAGAGGCAGGCATGCTAACCGCTAGGCTAAGGGACTGTATAATAGGAAACAACTATTCGAAATACTAAGTACTCGAATACCCTTCGTCTCACAATGGTGAGCAACGGGGTCTATCGGTTGTTTCGGAACAGAACACATAGCCAGCTGATAGCGTTTTACCGAACCTGACTGTAGAACGCGGAGTTATATGAATACGAATAAAGTGTATATGAACGCGCACCTTCATAGTACATGCAAAGCTCCAACAGCCAGGATCGAACCTGGGACCCCTTGTACAAGAGGCAGGCATGCTAACCGCTAGGCTAAGGGACTGTATAATAGGAAACAACTATTCGAAATACTAAGTACTCGAATACCCTTCGTCTCACAATGGTGAGCAACGGGGTCTATCGGTTGTCTCCGAACAGAACACATAGCCAGCTGACAGCGTTTTACCGAACCTGACTGTACAACGCGGAGTTATATGAATGCGAGTAAAGTGTATATGAACGCGCACCTTCATAGAACATACAAAGCTCCAACAGTCAGGATCGAACGTGGGACCCCTTGTGCAAGAGGCAGGCATGCTAACCGCTAGGCTAAGGGACTGTATAATAGGAAACAACTATTCGAAATACTAAGTACTCGAATACCCTGTTGGAGCTTTGTATGTTCTATGAAGGTGCGCATTCATATACACTTTATTCGTATTTATATAACTCCGCGTTGTACAGTCAGGTTCGGTAAAACGCTATCAGCTGGTTATGTGTTCTGTTCGGAAACAACGATAGACCCCGTTGCTCACCATTGTGAGACGAAGGGTATTCGAGTACTTAGTATTTCGAATAGTTGTTTCCTATTATACAGTCCCTTAGCCTAGCGGTTAGCTTGCCTGCCTCTTGCACAAGGGATCCCAGGTTCGATCCTGGCTGTTGGAGCTTTGTATGTTCTATGAAGGTGGGCGTTCATATACACTTTATTCGTATATATATATGTATATATATATATATATATATATATATATATATATATATATATTTTTATTTATTTATTTTGCTTTGTCGCTGTCTCCCGTGTTTGAGAGGTAGCGCAAGGACACATTCGAAAAAAATGGCACAACCCACCCTCATACACATGTATATACATACACATCCACACGCGCATACCTATACATGTCAATGTACACATATATATACACACACAGACTTATACATATATACACATGTACATAATTCATATTGTCCGTCTTTATTTATTCCCATCGCTACCACGCCACACATGGAATAACATCCCCCTCCCCCCTCATGTGTGCGAGGTAGCGCTAGGAAAAGACAACAAAGGCCCCATTCGTCCACACTCAGTCTCTCGCTGTCATGTAATAATGCCCGAAACCACAGCTCCCTTTCCACATGAAGGCCCCACAGAACTTTCCAAGGTTTACCCCAGACGCTTCACATGCCCTGATTCAATCCATTGACAGCACGTCGACCCGGTATACCACATAGATCCAATTCACTCTATTCCTTGCCCGCATTTCACCCTCCTGCATGTTCAGGCCCCGATCACTCAAAATCTGTTCCACTCCATCTTTCCACCTACAATTTGGTGTCCCATTTCTCCTCGTTCCCTCCACCTCCGACACATATATCCTCTTGGTTAATGTTTCCTCACTCATTCTCTCCATGTGCCGAAACCATTTCAAAATACCCTCTTCTCTCTCATCCACGCTTTTTTTTTTATTTCCACACATCTCTCTTATCCTTACATTACTTACTCATTCAAACCACCTCACACTACATATTGTCCTCAAACATCTCATTTCCAGCACATCCACCCTCTTGCGCACAACTCTATCCAGAGCCCACGCCTCGCAACCATACAACATTGTTGGAACCACTATTCCTTCAAACATACCCATTTTTGTTTTCCGAGATAATGTTCTCGACTTCCAAACATTTTTCAAGGCTCCCAGGATTTTTGCCTCCTCCCCCACCCTATGATTCACTTCCGCTTCCATGGTTCCATCCGCTGCCAGATCCACTTCCAGATATCTAAAACACTTTACTTCCTCCAGTTTATCTCCATTCAAACTTACCTCCCACTTGACTTGACCCTCATCCCTACTGTACCTAATAACCTTGCTCTTATTCACATTTACTCTCAACATTCTTCTTTCACACACTTTACCAAACTCAGTCACCAGCTTCTGCAGCTTCTCATATGAATCAGCCACCAGCGCCGTATCATCAGCAAAGAACAACTGACTCACTTCCCAAGCTCTCTCATCCACAACAGACGGCATACTTGCCCCTCTTTCCAAAACTCATGCATTCACCTCCCAAACAACCCCAACCATAAACATATTAAACAACCACGGAGATATCACACACCCCTGCCGCAAACCTACATTTACTGAGAACCAATCACTTTCCTCTCTTCCTACACGTACACATGCCTTACATCCTAGAGAAAAACTTTTCACTGCTTCTAACAACTTACCTCCCACACCATATATTCTTAATACCTTCCACAGAGCATCTCTATCAACTCTATCATATGCCTTCTCCAGATCCATAAATGCTTCAACATATCCATTTGCTTTCCTAAGTATTTCTCACATACATTCTTCAAAGCAAACACCTGATCCACACATCCTCTACCACTTCTGAAACGACACTTCTCTTCCCCAATCTGATGCTTTGTACATGCCTTCACCCTCTCAATCAATACCCTCCCATATAACTTACCAGGAATACTCAACAAACTTATACCTCTGCAATTTGAGCACTCACTCTTATCCCCTTTGCCTTTGTACAATGGCACGATCCAAGCATTCCGTCAATCCTCAGGCACCTCACCATGAATCATACATACGTTAAATAACCTTACCAACCAATCAACAATAAAGTCACTCCCTTTTTTAATAAATTCCACTGCAATACCATCCAAACCTGCTGCTTTGCCGGTTTCATCTTCCGCAAAGCTTTTACTACCTCTTCTCTGTTTACTAAATCATTTTCCCTAACCCTCTCATTTTGCACACCACCTCGACCAAAACACCCTATATCTGCCACTCTATCATCAAACACATTCAACAAACCTTCAAAATAATCACTCCATCTCCTTCTCACATCACCAATATTTGTTATCACTTCCCCATTAGCCCCCTTCACTGAATTTCCCATTTGCTCCCTTGTCTTACGCAATTTATTTACCTCCCTCCAGAACATCTTTTTATTCTCCCTAAAATTTAATGATACCCTCTCACCCCAACTCTCATTTGCCCTCTTTTTCACCTCTTGCATCTTTCTCTTGACCTGTCTCTTTCTTTTATACATCTCCCACTCATTTTCATTTTTTCCCTGCAAAAATCGTCCAAATGCCTCTCTCTTCTCTTTCACTAATAATCTTACTTGTTCATCCCACCACTCTACCCTTTCTAATCTGCCCACCTCCCACGCTTCTCATGCCACAAGCATCTTTTGCGCAAGCCATCATTGCTTCTCTAAATACATCCCATTCCTTCCCCACTCCCCTTACCTCCTTTGTTCTCACCTTTTTCTATTCTGTACTCAGATTCTCCTGGTATTTCTTCGCACAAGTCTCCTTTCCAAGGTCACTTACTCTCACCACTCTCTTCACCCTAACATTCTCTCTTCTTTTCTGAAAACCCCGACAAATCTTCACCTTCGCCTCCACAAGATAATGATCAGACATCCCTCCAGTTGCACCTCTCAGCACATTAAAATCTAAAAGTCTCTCTTTCGCGCGCCTATCAATTAACACGTAATCCAATAACGCTCTCTGGCCATCTCTCCTACTTACATACCTATACTTATGTATATCTTGCTTTTTAAACCAGGTATTCCCAATCAGCTGTCCTTTTTCAGCACAAAAATCTACAAGCTCTTCACCATTTCCATTTACAAGACTGAGCACCCCATGTATACCAATTATTCCCTGAACTGCCACATTACTCACCTCTGCATTCAAATCACCCATCACTATAACCCGGTCTTGTGCAGCTAAACCACTTAGACAGACATTCAGCTGCTCCCAAAACACTTGTCTCTCATGATCTTTCTTCTCATGTCCAGGTGCATATGCACCAATAATCACCCATCTCTCTCCATCAGCTTTCAGTTTTACCCTTATTAATTTAGAATTTACTTTCTTACACTCTATCACATACTCCCATAATTCCTGTTTCAGGAGTAGTGCTACTCCTTCCCTTGCTCTTGTCCTCTCACTAACCCCTGACTTTACTCCCAAGACATTCCGAAACCTCTCTTGCCCTTTACCCTTTAGCTTCGTTTCACTCAGATCCAAAACCTCCAGGTTCCTTTCCTCAAACATACTACCTATCTCTCCTCTTTTTTCATCTTGGTTACATCCACACACATTTAGACACCCCAATATATATATATATATATATATATATATATATATATATATATATATATATATATATATATATATATATATATATATATATATATATATATATATATAAATATATATATATATATATATATATATATATATATATATATATATATATATATATATATATATATATATATATATATATATATATATATATATATATATATATATATATATGTATGTTGGAAAGGATCATAATTTTGCGCGTGATCAATATATTCATACGAGTCCACGAGGAAAATGAAATACGACAAGTTCCCTATTGCACTTTCGTGTCATAATCGAATCATCAGGGGAGACACAATAGAGAAATATAAGTCAGTGCATATACATCGAAGAGATGAAGCTAGGACTCCATTTGGTAAACATGCGATTGTCTAAGACATTATGCAAATACATATATATTGGAAAGGATCACAATTTTACGCGTGATCAAGCATATTCCTATGAGTTCACGGGGAAAATGAAACACGATAAGTTCTGAAGTGCACTTTCGTGTAATGATCACATCATCAGGGGAGACATAAGAGAAATAAAACAGTCAGTTGATATTCAAATAGATCTACCTAGGACGCCATTTGGTAAATATGCGATTGTCCAAGACAGACAAATGAGAGTATCATAAACTTATCGTGTGGACAAGGTGTCAAATTTCATCAACAATAGATTCATCGAATTTGTGTAGACCATTACTAATATTAAGATTATATATCTTTGTGTATCTGCTAATAGAAGATTTAATTATATTTCTCGTGGTACTGGAGTGAGAGTTGATAACTGATATGGCATTTCTCCATTGAATACAATGATTCCAGCTTTTAATGTGATTAAAAAAGGCATTTGATTCTTGTCCCGTTCTTATACTATATCTATGTTGCTTAAGGTTAACAGAAAGATCCTTACCTGTCTACCCAACATAAACTTATAACATTTTCTACATGGCACTTTATAGATGCACCCAGGAGAATTTTCTGGTTAGATTTTGATTGAAATAATCTTTATAGTATTGTTGTTGCTGAAGGCAGCATTTACATTAAAGAATTTAAGAAACATGGTAAGTAAAGTAAAATTATTATTAAAAGGGAGAACTAAACTATTTTTGGTGTCAATGGGAGGCTTTGGTTCAATTGTATAAAATGATCTAATCGCTATTTTACTGAATTTATCAATGAAAATCTAAGGTACTCTTGCTTAGATCAAATAGAATGTATCTCCTCATACTCATCATCAATATACTCTGGACGGCAAATACGTAATGCCCTAAGGAATCTAGATTGAAATCATGATAATCCAACTCTGTTATTTTGAGATGAGTAATAATGAATATATGAGCATCCAATGGTAGGTTTTCTGTATATGCTAAACTTGAACTTATTCACTTGTCTATGGATCATGCAATCCAGAAATGGTAACATACCATTATCTTTCTATTTTCTACCGTAGATTTGATAGAAGGTACTAAATTGTTAAGTAAGGAGAGAAATGTTTGTAAATATTCATTTGTTGGCTAAACACGAGGAACATCATCTACATACCTAAACCAAATTGCATTAGAAGGTAAGATATTCTTTAGCAATATCATTTAAAAAAAATCCATATAAAGATTACTTAGTAGAGGTGATAGAAGGTTACCATATTGCTATACCAAATTTTGAGCAAAAAATTCTCCATTCTTTTATGCACAATTTTATCAGTTCAATGAAAACAGATTTTGAAACAGGTGCATGAATATCATCCAAAGCATCAAATAAGTATTCTGAATGGTCATCAACCGGAACTTTGTGAAAGTGAGGAAACATCAAAGCCAATAAGTTTAAAATCAAATTAACATTGATATTGTTAGTCTTGTTGAATAAATCTACATTGTTCTTGATATTAGAATTTGATATCTTAGCCACTAAAGGGCTTAGGAAAGAAACTAACCATTTTGACAATTTATATGTGATGGAGCCTACTGAACTTACTATAGGTCTTGCTGGAATATTTTGTTTACGTTTTGATACGTCCACAAATATATAGCAAAGAAAGCGACAAAGATAACAAACTTTTAATACGAGAACCATTACCTTTCAACAACAGCTTAAGTTCTTTATTGAAATGGGAATTAACCGCTCCTAGGGGTTTCTTACCGAGTTTAGAATATATTGTGTCATCATTTAAGGGTAAGGATTCTCTTTGTGCTTTAGGCTATGGATTAAGTTTTGTGTGCTCTAACAAAGTCTTTTTGCGGTTTAGACAAATACAGTAATTTATCTAATAATGAAATTAATGTCTGTAAGGGTTTAGTATGTGCCAGTTCGTGAAAGCCAGTGAAACCCAATTGCCCTAAAATATTCATAAGAGCTGTTAACACCTTAAGCAAAGACAATGACATACATATTACTAAAGCAGATAGGAGGGTGAAAGGCGTGCAAAGCATTGAGTAAATTGGAACAATGTGGTATACCGGGGTCGACGTGCTGTCAATGGATTGAACCAGGGCATGTGAAGCGTCTGGGGTAAACCATGGAAAGTTGTGTGGGGCCTGGATGTGGAAAGGGAGCTGTGGTTTCGGTGCATTATTACATGACAGCTAGAGACTGAGTGTGAATGAATGTGTCCTTTGTTGTCTTTTCCTAGCGCTACCTCGCACACATGAAGGGGGAGGGTGTTGTTACTCCATGTGTGGCGGGGTGGCGATGAGAATGAATAAAGGCAGACAGTATGAATTATGTACATGGGTATTAATGTATATGACTGTGTGTGTATATAGATATGTATACATTGAGATGTATAGGTATGTATATGTGCTGTGTGTGGACGTGTATGTATATATATGTGTATGTGGGTGGGTTGGGCCATTGTTTCGTCTGTTTCCTTGCGCTACCCCGCTGACGCGGGAGACAGTGACAAAGCAAAATAAATAAATAGA
Organism: Panulirus ornatus; assembly: GCF_036320965.1. Lineage (NCBI taxonomy): Eukaryota > Metazoa > Arthropoda > Malacostraca > Decapoda > Palinuridae > Panulirus > Panulirus ornatus. The sequence goes on along the minus strand of NC_092227.1, from coordinate 33,567,496 downwards.
TAAATATATTCTGAAACAGTAATGATGGGAGTATGTGATAGAGTGTAAGAAAGTAAACTCTAGATTGATATGGGTAAAACTGAAAGTGGATGTAAAGAGATGGATGATTATTGGTGCATATGCACGTGGGCATGAAAAGAAAGATCTTGAGAGGCAAGTGTTATGGGAGCAGCCGAGTGAGTGTGTTAGTAGTTTTGATGCACGAGACCCTGTTATAGTGATGGGTGATTTGAATGCAAAGATGAGTAATGTGGCAATTGAGGGAATAACTGGTGTAGATGGGGTCTTTAGTGCTGGAAATGGAAATGGTGAAGAGCTTGTAGATTTATGTGCTGAAAAAGGATTGGTGATTGGGAATACCTGGTTTAAAAAGAGAGGTATACATATACGTATGTAAGTAGGCGAGATGGTCAGGGAGCGTTATTGGATTGCATGTTAATTGATAGGCGCGTGAAAGGGAGGCTTTTGGATCATAATGTGCTGAGATGTGCAACTGGAGGGATGTCTGATCATTATCTTGTGCAGGCGAGTGAAGATTTGTAAAGGTTTTCAGAAAAGAAGAGAGAATGTTAGGGTGAAGAGAGTGGTGAGAATAAGTGAGCTTGGGAAAGAGTCTTGTGTGAGGAAGTACCAAGAGAGAATGAGTACAGAATAGAAAAAGGTGAGAACAAAGGACATGGGGAGTAAGGGAGGGATGGGATGTATTTACGAAAGCAGTGATGGCTTGCGCAGAAGATGCTTGTGGCATGAGAAGCGTTGGAGGTGGGCAGATTAGAAAGGGTGGTGAGTGGGGGGATGAAGAATTAAGATTGTTAGTGAAAGCGAAGAGAGAGGTATTTGGAGGATGTTTGCAAGGAAATAATGCAAATGACTGTGAGATGTATAAAAGAAAGAGGCAGGAGGGCAAGAGGTGAAAAAGAGGGCCAATGAGAGTTGGGGTGAGAGAGTATCATTAGATTTTAGGGAGAATAAAAAGATGTTTTGGAAGGGGGTATATAAAGTGCGTAAGACATGGGAATCAAAGGGAACTTCAGTGAAGGGGCTAATGGGGTGTTGATAACAAGTAGTGGTGAAGTGAGGACATGGAGTGATTATTTTGAAGGTTTGTTGAATGTATTTGATGATAAAGTGGCAGATATAGGGTGTTTTGGTCGAGGAGGTGTGCAAAGTGAGAGGGCTAGCGAGAATGATTTGGCAAATACAGAAGAGGTAGTAAAAGCTTTGCGGAAGTTGAAAGCCAGCAAGGCAGCAGGTTTGGATGGTATTGCAGTGGAATTTATTTAAAAAGGGGTGACTGTATTGTTGACTGGTTAGTAAAGTTATTCAGTGTATGTATGACTCCTAGTGAGGTGCCTGAGGATTGGCGGAATGCTTGCATAGTGCCACTATACAAATGCAAAGCGGATAAAAGTGAGTGCTCAAATTACAGAGGTATACAAAACATCAGATTGGGGAAGGGCACTGTGGTTTCAGAAGCGGTATGGCATGTGTGGATCAGGTGCTTGCTTTGAAGAAGTTATGTGAGAAATACTTAGAAAAGCAAATGAATAGAGTTGATAGAGATGATAGGGATAGAGATGCTCTGGGGAAAGTATTAAGAATATATGGTGTGGGAGGCAAGTTTTTAGAAGCAGTGAAAAGTTTTAATCGAGGATGTAAGGCATATGTACGTGTAGGAAGAGAGGAAAGTGATTGGTTCTCAGTGAATGTAGGTTTGCGGCAGGGGTGTGTGATGTTTCCATGGTTGTTTAATTTGTTTATGGATGGGGTTGTTCGGGAGGTGAATGCAAGAGCTTTGGAAAGACGGGCAAGTTTGCAGTCTATTGTGGATGATAGAGCTTGGGAAGTGAGTCATTTGTTGTTCGCTGATGATACAGCGCTGGTGGCTGATTAGTGTGAGAAATTACAGAAGCTGGTGATGAGTTTGGTAAAGTGTGTGATGAAGAAAGCTTATAATAAATGTGAATAAGAGCAATGTTATTAGGTACCGGGGTTGAGGGATAAGTCAACTGCGAGGTAACTTTGAATGGAGAAAAACTGGAGGAATGAAGTTTTTCATATATTTGGGAGTGGATTTGGCAGCGGATGGAACCATGGAAGCGGAAGTGAATCAGAGGGTGGGGGAGGGGTCGAAAGTTCTCGGAGCGTTGAAGAATGTGTGGAAGTCAAAAACATTATCTCGGAAAGCAAAAATGGGTGTTTGAAGGAATAGTGGTTCCAACATTGTTATATGGTTGTGAGACGTGGGCTACACAGAGTTGTGCGGAGGAGCGTGGATGTGCTGCAAATGAAATGTTTGAGGACAGTATGTGCTGTGAGGTGGTTTGATCGAGTAAGTAATAATAGGGTAAGAAAGTTGTGTGGTAATGAAAAGAATGTGCTTGAGAGAGCAGAAGAGAGTGTTTTGAAATGATTTGGTCACATGGAGAGAATGAGTGAGGAAAGATTGACCAAGAGGATATATGTGTCAGAGGTGGTGGGAACGAGGAAAAGTGGTAGACCAAATTGGAGGTGGAAAGATGGAGTGAAAAAGATTTTGAGTGATCGGGGCCTGAACATGCAGGAGGGTGAAAGGCGTGCAAGGTATATAGTGAATTGGTACCGAGGTCCACGTGCTGTCAATGGATTGAACCAAGGCTTGTGAAGCGTCTGGGGTAAACCTTGGAAAGCTCTGTGGGGCCTGGTTGTGGAAAGTGAGCTTTATTTTCAGTGCATTATTGCATGACCGCTAGAGACTGAATGTGAGCGAATGTGGCCTTTGTTCTCTTTTCCTAGTGCTACCTCGCACACATGAGGGGGAGAGGTTTTTTATTTCATGTGTGGCGGGGTGGCGATTGGAATGAATAAAGGCAGATAATATGAATTATGTATATGTGTATAAATGTATGCGCCTGTGTGTGTATATATATGTATATGTTGAGATCTATAGGTATGTACATTTGCATGTGCGGACGTGTATGTATATACATGTGTATGTGGGTTGGTTGGGCCATTCTTCCGTTTGTTTCCTTACGCTACCTCGCTAACGCGGGAGACAGCGAGAAACTAAGATAAAATAGAGAAATAGATAAACATATATATATATATATATATATATATATATATATATATATATATATATATATATATATATATATATATATATTTATATTTATTTATCTCATTTTGCTTTGTCGCTGTCTCCCTCGTTAGCGAGGTAGCGCAAGGAAACAGACGAAAGAATGGCCCAACACACCCACATACACATATATATACAAACACGTCCACACACGCAAATATACATACCTATACATCTCAATGTACACATTTATATATACACACAGACATATACATATACATACATGTACATAATTCATATTGTCTACCTTCATTTATTCCCATCTCCACCCCGCCACACACGGAAATATAAACCCCTCCCCCCTCATGTGTGCGAGGTAGCGCTAGGAAGAGACAACAAAGGCCCCATTCGTTCACACTCAGTCTCTAGCTGTCATGTAATAATGCACCGAAACCACAGCTCCCTTTCCACATCCAGGCCCCACACAACTTTCCATGATTTACCCCAGACACTTCATATGCCCTGGTTCAATCCATTGACAGCACGTCGACACCAGTATATCACATCGTTTCAATTCACTCTACCCCTTGCACGCCTTTCACCCTCGTGCATGTTCAGGCCCCGATCACTCAAAATCTTTTTCACTCCATCTTTCCACCTCCAATTTGGTCTACCACCTCTGACACATATATCCTCTTGGTCAATCTTTCCTCACTCATTCTCTCCATGTGACCAAACCATTTCAAAACACCCTCTTCTGCTCTCTCAACCACACTCTTTTTATTTCCAAACAACTCTCTTACCCTTACATTACTTACTCGATCAAACCACGTTACACCACATATTGTCCTCAAACATCTCATTTCCAACACATCCACCCTCCTGCGCACAACTCATCCATAGCCCACTCCTCGGAACAATACAACATTGTTGGAACCACTATTCCTTCAAACATACCCACTTTTGCTTTCCGAGATAATATTTTCGACTTCCAAACATTCTTCAAGGCCCCGAGAATTTTCGCCCCCTTCCCCACCCTATGATTCACTTCCGCTTCCATGGTTCCATCCGCTGCCAGATTCACTCCCAGAGATCTAAAATACTTCACTTCCTCCAGTTTTTCTCCATTCAAACTTACCTGCCAATTGACTTGACCCTCAACTCTACTGCATCTAATAACCTTGGTCTTATTCACATTTACTCTTAACTTTCTTCTTTCACACACTTTACCAAACTCAGTCACCAGCTTCTGCAGTTTCTCACATGAATCAGCCACCAGCGCTGTATCATCAGCGAACAACAACTGACTCACTTCCCAAGCTCTCTCGTCCACAACAGACTGCATACTTAACCCTCGTTCCAAAACTCTTGCATTCACCTCCCTGACAACCCCATCCATAAACAAATTAAACAACCATGGAGACATCACACACCCTTCCGCAAACCAATATTTACTGAGAACCAATCACTTTCTCTCTTCCTACACGTACACATGCCTTACATCCTCGATAAAAACTTTTCACTGCTTCTAACAAATTGCCTCCCACGCCATATATTCTTAATATCCTCCACAGAGCATCTCTATCAACTCTATCATATGCCTTCTCCAGGTCCATAAATGCTACATACAAATGCATTTGCTTTTCTAAGTATTTCTCACATACATTCTTCAAAGGAAACACCTGATCCACACATCCTCTACCACTTCTGAAACCACACTGCTCTTCCCCAATCTGATGCTCTGTACATGCCTTCACCCTCTCAATCAATACTCACCCATATAATTTACCAGGAATACTCAACAAACTTATACCTCTGCAAAGTGAGCACTCACTCTTATCCGATTTGCCTTTGTACAATGGCACTATGCAAGCATTCCGCCAATCCTCAGGCACCTCACCATAAATCATACATACATTAAATAACCTTACCAACCAGTCAACAATACAGTTACCCCCTTTTTTAATAAATTCGACAGCAATACCATCCAAACATTCTGCCTTGCCGGCTTTCATCTTCCGCATAGCTTTTCCTACCTCTTCTCTGTTTACCAAAGCATTTTCACTAACCCTCTCACTTTGCACACCACCTCGACCAAAACACCCTATATCTGCCACTCTATCATCAAAGAAATTCAACAAACCTTCAAAATACTCACTCCATCTCCTTCTTACATCACCACTACTTGTTATCACCTCCCCGTTAGTCCCCTTCTCTGAAGTTCCCATTTGCTCCCGTGTCTTACGCACTTTATTTACCTAATTCTAAAATACCTTTTTATCCTCCCTAAAATTTAATGATACTCTATAATCCCAACTCTTATTTGCCTTCTTTTTCACCTCTTGCACCTTTCTCTTGACCCCCGGCCTCTTTCTTTTATACATCTCCCACTTATTTGCATCTTTCCCTGCAAAAATCATCCAAATGCCTACCTCTTCTCTTTCACTAATAATCTTACTTCTTCATCCCACCACTCAATAACCTTTCTAAACAACCCACCTCCCACACTTCTTATGCCACAAGCATCTTTTGCGAAAGCCATCACTGCTTCCCTAAATACATCCCATTCCTCCCCCACTCCCCTTACCCCCTTTGTTCTCACCTTTTTCAATTCTGTACCCGTTTTCTTCTGGTACTTCCTCACACAAGTCTCCTTCCCAAGCTCACTTACTCTCACCATTCTCTTCATCCCAACATTCTCTCTTCTTTTCTGAAAACCTCCACAAATCTTCACCCTCGTCTCCACAAGAGAATGATCGGGCATCCCTCCAGTTGCACCTCTCAGCACATTAACATCCAAAAGTCTCTCTTTCGCGCGTCTATCAATTAACACGAAATCCAATAACGCTCTCTGGCTATCTCTCCTACTTACATATGTATACTTATGTATATCTTGCTTTTTAAACCAGGTATTCCCAGTCACCAGTCCTTTTTCATCACATAAATTTACAAGCTCTTTACCATTTCCATTTGCAACACTGAACACCCAATGTATACCAATTATTCCCTCAACTACCACATTACTCACCTTTGCATTCAAATCACCTATTACTATAACCCGGTCTTGAGCATCAAAACCACTAACACACTCATTCAGCTGCTCCCAAAACACTTGCCTCTCATGATCTTTCTTCTCATGCCAGGTGCATATGCACTAATAATCACCTATCTCTCTCCATCAACTTTCAGTTTTACCCATATCAATCTAGAATTTCCTTTCATACACTCTATCACATACTCCCACAACTCCTGTTTCAGGAGTAGTGCTACTCCTTCTCTTGGTCTTGTTCTCTCACTAACCCCTGATTTTACTCCCAAGACATTCCCAAACCACTCTTCCCCTTTACCCTTGAGCTTTGTTTCACTCGGAGCCAAAACCTCGAGGTTCCTTTCCTCAAACATACTACCTATCTCTCCTTTTTTCTCATCTTGGTTACATCCACACACATCTAGACACCCCAATCCGAGCCCTCGAGGAGGCTGAGCACTCACCGCATGACTCCTTCTTCTCCTTTCCCTTTTAGAAAGTTAAAATACAAGGAGGGGAGGGTTTCTGGCCCGCCGCTTATGTCCCCTTTAATCGCCTTCTTTGACACGTGAGGAATGCGTGGGAAGTATTCTTTCTCCCCTATACCCAGGGATGTATATATATATATATATATATATATATATATATATATATATATATATATATATATATATATATATATATATATATATATATATATATATATATATATATATATATATATTTAAATATAGACATATATATATATATATATATATATATATATATATATATATATATATATATATATATATATATATATATATATATATATATATATATATTTGTATGTCTATATACTTATGTAAGTAGGAGAGATGGCCAGAGAGCGTTATTGGATTACGTGTTAATTGACAGGCGTGCGAAAGAGAGACTTTTGGATGTTAATGTGCTGAGAGGTGCAACTGGAGGGATGTCTGATCATTATCTTGTGGAGGCTAAGGTGAAGATTTGTATGGGTTTTCAGAAAAGAAGAGTGAATGTTAGGGTGAAGAGGGTGGTGAGAGTAAGTGAGCTTGGAAAGGAGACCTGTTTGAGGAAGTACCAGGAGAGACTGAGTACAGAATGGAAAAAGGTGAGAACAATGGAAGTAAGGGGAGTGGGGGAGGAATATGATGTATTTAGGGAATCAGTGATGGATTGCGCAAAAGATGCTTGTGGCATGAGAAGAGTGGGAGGTGGGTTGATTAGAAAGGGTAGTGAGTGATGGGATGAAGAAGTAAGAGTATTAGTGAAAGAGAAGAGAGAGGCATTTGGACGATTTTTGCAGGGAAAAAATGCAGTTGAGTGGGAGATGTATAAAAGAAAGAGACAGGAGGTCAAGAGAAAGGTGCACGAGGTTAAAAAAGGGCAAATGAGAGTTGGGGTGAGAGAGTATCATTAAATTTTAGGGAGAATAAAAAGATGTTCTGGAAGGAGGTAAATAAAGTGCGTAAGACAAGGGAGCAAATGGGAACTTCAGTGAAGGGCGCAAATGGGGAGGTGATAACAAGTAGTGGTGATGTGAGAAGGAGATGGAGTGAGTATTTTGAAGGTTTGTTGAATGTGTTTGATGATAGAGTGGCATATATAGGGTGTTTTGTTCGAGGTGGTGTGCAAAGTGAGAGGGTTAGGGAAAATGATTTGGTAAACAGAGAAGATGTAGTGAAAGCTTTGCGGAAGATGAAAGCCGGCAAGGCAGCAGGTTTGGATGGTATTGCAGTGGAATTTATTAAAAAAGGGGGTGACTGTATTGTTGACTGGTTGGTAAGGTTATTTAATGTATGTATGACTCATGGTGAGGTGCCTGAGGATTGGCGGAATGCGTGCATAGTGCCATTGTACAAAGGCAAAGGGGTTAAGAGTGAGTGCTCAAATTACAGAGGTATAAGTTTGTTGAGTATTCCTGGTAAATTATATGGGAGGGTATTGATTGAGAGGGTGAAGGCATGTACAGAGCATCAGATTGTGGAAGAGCATTGTGGTTTCAGAAGTGGTAGAGGATGTGTGGATCAGGTGTTTGCTTTGAAGAATGTATGTGAGAAATACTTAGAAAAGCAAATGGATTTGTATGTAGCATTTATGGATCTGGAGAAGGCATATGATAGAGTTGATAGAGATGCTCTGTGGAAGGTATTAAGAATATATGGTGTGGGAGGAAAGTTGTTAGAAGAAGTGAAAAGTTTTTATCGAGGATGTAAGGCATGTGTACGTGTAGGAAGAGAGGAAAGTGATTGGTTCTCAGTGAATGTAAGTTTGCGGCAGGGGTGTGTGATGTCTCCATGGTTGTTTAATTTGTTTATGGATGGGGTTGTTAGGGAGGTAAATGCAAGAGTTTTGGAAAGAGGGGCAAGTATGAAGTCTGTTGGGGATGAGAGAGCTTGAGAAGTGAGTCAGTTGTTGTTCGCTGATGATACAGCGCTGGTGGCTGATTCATGTGAGAAACTGCAGAACCTGGTGACTGAGTTTGGTAAAGTGTGTGGAAGAAGAAAGTTAAGAGTAAATGTTAATAAGAGCAAGGTTATTAGGTACAGTAGGGTTGAGGGTCAAGTCAATTGGGAGGGGAGTTTGAATGGAGAAAAACTGGAGGAAGTGAAGTGTTTTAGATATCTTGGAGTGGATCTGGCAGCGGATGGAACCATGGAAGCGGAAGTGGATCATAGGGTGGGGGAGGGGGCGAAAATTCTGGGGGCCTTGAAGAATGTGTGGAAGTCGAGAACATTAACTCGGAAAGCAAAAATGGATATGTTTGAAGGAATAGTGGTTCCAACAATGTTGTATGGTTGCGAGGCGTGGGCTATGGATAGAGTTGTGCGCAGGAGGATGGATGTGCTGGAAATGAGATGTTTGAGGACAATGTGTGGTGTGAGGTGGTTTGATCGAGTAAGTAACGTAAGGGTAAGAGAGATGTGTGGAAATAAAAAGAGCGTGGTTGAGAGAGCAGAAGAGGGTGTTTTGAATGGTTTGGGCACATGGAGAGAATGAGTGAGGAAAGATTGACCAAGAGGATATATGTGTCGGAGGTGGAGGGAACGAGGAGAAGAGGGAGACCAAATTGGAGGTGGAAAGATGGAGTGAAAAAGATTTTGTGTGATCGTGGCCTGAACATGCAGGAGGGTGAAAGGAGGGCAAGGAATAGAGTGAATTGGAGCGATGTGGTATACCGGCGTTGACGTGCTGTCAGTGGATTGAATCAATGCATGTGAAGCTTCTGGGGTAAAGTATGGAAAGCTGTGTAGGTATGTATATTTGCGTGTGTGGACGTATGTATATACATGTGTATGGGGGGGGGGGGCTGGGCCATTTCTTTCGTCTGTTTCCTTGCGCTACCTCGCAAACGCGGGAGACAGCGACAAAGTATCATAACAATAATAATGATATATATATATATATATATATATATATATATATATATATATATATATATATATATATATATATATATATATATATATATATATATATATATATCCCTGAGGATAGGGGAGAAAGAATACTTCCCATGTATTCCCTGCGTGTCGTAGAAGGCGACTAAAAGGGAAGGGAGCGGGGGGCTGGAAATCCTCCCCTCTTGTTTTTTTTTTTTTTCCAAAGAAGGAACAGAGAAGGGGGCCAGATGAGGATATTCCCTCAAAGGCCCAGTCCTCTGTTCTTAACGCTACCTCGCTAATGCGGGAAATGGCGAATAGTATGAATGAAAAGAAAGAATATATATATATATATATATATATATATATATATATATATATATATATATATATATATATATATATATATATATATATATATATAGGGGATAGGGGAGAAAGAATACTTCCCACGTATTCCCTGCGTGTCGTAGAAGGCGACTAAAAGGGGAGGGAGCGGGGGGCTGGAAATCCTCCCCTCTCACTTTTTTTTTAATTTTCCAAAAGAGAAGGGGAACAGAGAAGGGGCCCAGGTGAGGATATTCCCTCAATGGCCCAGTCCTCTGTTCTCAACGCTACCTCGCTAATGCGGGAAATGGCGAATAGTATGAAAGAAAGAAAAAAAGATATATATATATATATATATATATATATATATATATATATATATATATATATATATATATATATATATATTTATTTATTTATTTATTTATTTTGCTTTGTCGCCGTCTCCCGTGTTTGCGAGGTAGCGCAAGGAAACAGGCGAAAGAATGGCCCAACCCACCCAGATACACATGTATATACATACACATCTACACACACACAATATACCTTCAGATATACCCATTTTTGTCCTCCCAGATAACAGCTTCTCTTTCCAGACATTTTTCACTGTGCCCATACATATACATATCAACATATACACATATACATACACTGAAATATACATATATACACATGTACATATTCATACTTGCTTGCCTTCATCCATTTCTGTTGCTACCCTACTTCAGCGAGATAGCGCCAGGAACATAGACATAAAAGGCCACATTCTTTCACAAGCAGTCTCTAGCTGTCATGTGTAATGCACCGAGACCACAGATTCCCATCCACATCCAGGCCCCACAGACCTTTCCATGGTCTACCCCAGACGTTTCACATGCCCTGGTTCAGTCCATTGGCAGCATATCAACCTCGGTATACCACATCGTTCCATTTCGCTTAATTCCTTGAACACCTCTCACCCTCCTGTATGTTCAGGCCCCAATCACTCATATCTATTTCATTCCATCCATATAAAGTTTTGTGGGGCCCGGATGTGGAAAGGGAGCTGCGGCCCCAGTGCATCACATATAACAGCTAGAGACTGAGTGTGAACAAATGTGGCCCCTGCTGTCTCTTCCCAGCGCCACCCCACGCGCATTCGGGGGAAGGGGGCGTCATCTCATGTGTGGCGGGATGGCGATGGGAATGGATGAAGGCAGCATGTATGAATATGTACATGTGTATATATATGTATATGTCTGCGTATGTATACGTATGTATACACCGAAATGTATAGGTATGTATATTCCTATGTATATGTGCGTGCATGGGCGTTTATATATACACACGTGTATGTGGTTGCTCAAATTTCAGAGGGATAAGTTTGTTAAGTATTCCTGGTAAATTATATGGGAGGGTATTGATTGAGAGGGTGAAGGCATGTACGGAGCATCAGATTGGGGAAGAGCAGTGTGGTTTCAGAAATGGTAGAGGATGTGTGGATCAGGTGTTTGCTTTGAAGAATGTATGTGAGAAATACTTACAAAAGCAAATGGACTTGTATGTAGCATTTATGGATCTGGAGAAGGCATATGATAAGAGTTGATAGAGATACTCTGTGGAAGGTATTAAGAATATATGGTGTGGGAGGCAAGTTGTTAGAAGCAGTGAAAAGTTTTTATCGAGGATGTAAGGCATGTGTAAGTGTAGGAAGAGAGGAAAGTGATTGGTTCTCAGTGAATGTAGGTTTCCGGCAGGGGTGTGTGATGTCTCCATGGTTGTTTCATTTATTTACAGATGGGGTTGTTAGGGAGGTGAATGCAAGAGTTTTGGAAAGAGGGGCAAGTATGAAGTCTGTTGGGGATGAGAGAGCTTGGGAAGTGAGTCGGTTGTTGTTCGCTGATGATACAGCGCTGGTGGCTGATTCATGTGAGAAACTGCAGAAGCTGGTGACTGAAAATGGTAAAGTGTGTGAAAGAAGAAATTTAAGAGTAAATGTGAATAAGAGCAAGGTTATTAGGTACAGTAGGGTTGAGGGTCAAGTCAACTGGGAGGTAAGTTTGAATGGAGAAAAACTGGAGGAAGTAAAGTGTTTTAGATATCTGGGACTGGATCTCGCAGCGGATGGAACCATGGAAGCGGAAGTGGATCATAGGGTGGGGGAGAGGGCGAAAATTCTGGGAGCCTTGAAGAATATGTGGAAGTCGAGAACATTATCTCGGAAAGCAAAAATGGTTATGTTTGAAGGAATAGTGGTTCCAACAATGTTGTATGGCTGCGAGGCGTGGGCTATGGATAGAGTTGTGCGCAGGAGGGTGGATGTGCTGGAAATGAGATGTCTGAGGACAATATGTGGTGTGAGGTGGTTTGATCGAGTAAGTAACGTAAGGGTAAGAGAGATGTGTGGAAAAAAAGAGAGCGTGGTTGAGAGAGCAGAAGAGGGTGTTTTGAAATGGTTTGGGCACATGGAGAGAATGAGTGAGGAAAGATTGACCAAGAGGATATATGTGTCGGAGGTGGAGGGAACGAGGAGAAGTGGGAGACCAAATTGGAGGTGGAAAGATGGAGTGAAAAAGATTTTGTGTGATCGGGGCCTGAACATGCAGGAGGGTGAAAGGAGGGCAAGGAATAGAGTGAATTTGATCGATGTGGTATACCGGGGTTGACGTGCTGTCAGTGGATTGAATCAGGGCATGTGAAGCGTCTGGGGTAAACCATGGAATGTTGGGTGGGGCCTGGATGGGGGAGCGGAGCTGTGTTTTCGGGCATTATTGCATGACAGCTGGAGACTAAGTGTGAACGAATGGGGCCTTTGTTGTCTTTTCCTAGCGCTGCCTCGCACGCATGAGGGGGAAGGGGGATGGTATTCTATGTGTGGCGGGGTGGCGATGGGAATGAGTAGAGGCAGACAGTGTGAATTGTGTGCATGGGTATATGTGTATGTGTCTGTGTGTGTATATGTGTGTACATTGAGATGTATAGGTATGTATATTTGTGTGTGTGGACGTTTATGTATATGCATGTGTGGGGGGAATGGGTTGGGCCATTTCTTTCGTCTGTTTCCTTGCGCTACCTCGCAGACGCGGGAGACAGCGACAAAGCAAAATGAATAGATAAATAGATATATATATATATTATACCTTGACGCTGTCTCCCATATTAGCGAGGTGGTGCGGGGAAACAGACGAGAGAGTGGCCCGGCCCAACCACATATATATATATACATATATATATATATATATATATATATATATATATATATATATATATATATATATATATATATATATATATATATATATATATATATATATATATATACATATATATATATATATATATATATATCCCTGGAGATAGGGAAGAAAGAATACTTCCCACGTATTCGCTGCGTGTCGTAGAAGGCGACTAAAAGGGAAGGGAGAGGGGGGGTCTGGATATCGTCCTTTCTTATTTATTTTTCCTTTTTTTTCCCCAAAAGAAGGAACAGAGAAGGGGGCCAGGTGAGGATATTCTGTCAAAGGTCCAGTCCTCTGTTCTTAACGCTACCTTGCTAACGCAGGAGATGGCGAATAGTATGAAAGATATATATATATATATATATATATATATATATATATATATATATATATATATATATATATATATATATATATATATATATATATATAAATATTTTCTTTTTTTATTTTGCTTTGTCGCTGTCTCCCGCGTTTGCGAGGTAGCGCAAGGAAACAGACGAAAGAAATGGCCCAACCCACCCCCAAACACAATGTATATACATACGCGTCCACACACGCAAATATACATACCTATACATCTCAATGTACACATATATATATACACACACAGACACATACATATATACCCATGCACACAATTAACACTGTCTGCCTTCATTCATTTCCATCGTCACCTCGCCACATATGGAATACCATCCCCCTCCCCCCTCATGTGTGCGAGGTAGCACTAGGAAAAGACAACAAAGGCCACATTCGTTCACACTCAGTCTCTAGCTGTCATGCAATAATGCCCGAAACCACAGCTCCCTTTCCACATTCAGGCCCTTCACAACTTTCCATGGTTTACCCCAGACGCTTCACATGCCCTGATTCAATCCACTGACAGCACGTCAACCCCGGTATACCACATCGATCAAATTCACTCTATTCCTTGCCCTCCTTTCACCCTCCTGCATGTTCAGGCCTCGATCACACAAAATATTTTTCACTACATCTTTCCACCTCCAATTTGGTCTCCCACTTCTCGTTCCCTCCACCTCCGACACATATATCTTCTTGGTCAATCTTTCCTCACTCATTCTCTCCATGTGCCCAAACCATTTCAAAACACCCTCTTCTGCTCTCTCAACCACGCTCTTTTTATTTCCACACATCTCTCTTATCCTTACATTACTTACTCGATCAAACCACCTCACACCACATATTGTTCTCAAACATCTCATTTCCAGCACATCCACCATCCTGTGCACAACTCTATCCATAGCCCACGCCTCGCAACCATACAACATTGTTGGAACCACTATTCCTTCAAACATATCCATTTTTGCTTTCCGAGATAATGTTCTCGACTCCCATACATTCTGCAAGGCTCCCAGGATTTTCGCCCCCTCCCCCACCCTATGAATCACTTCCGCTTCCATGGTTCCATCCGCTGCCAGATCCACTCCCAGATATCTAAAACACTTTACTTCCTCCAGTTTTCTTCCATTCAAACTTCTCTCCCAATTGACTTGACCCTCAACCCTACTGTACCTAATAACCTTGCTCTTATTCACATTTACTCTTAACTTTCTTCATTCACACACTTTACCAAACTCAGTCACCAGCTTCTGCAGTTTCTCACATGAATCAGCCACCAGCGCTCTATCATCAGCGAACAACAACCGACTCACTTCCCAAGCTCCCTCATCCACAACAGACTTCATACTTGCCCCTCTTTCCAAAACTCTTGCATTCACCTCCCTAACAACCCCATATATCACAGTTTTTCGCGTGATCAAGATATTACTATGAGTCCACGGGGAAAATGAGACGAGAGTGCACTTTCGTGTAACACTTTCTTGTTACTTGATGTACATCGAAGAGACGAGGCTGGACGCCATTTGGTAAACGTTTTTGCCAAATGGCGTCCAAGGAAATTATATGGGAAGGTATTGATTGAGAGGGTGAACGAATGTACAAAGCATCAGATTGGGGAAGAGGAGTGTGGTTTCAGAAGTGGTAGAGGATGTGTGTATCAGGTATTTGCTCTGAAGAATGTATGTGAGAAATACTTAGAAAAAAAAAGGATTTCTATTTTTCATTTATGGATCTGGAGAAGGCATATTACACAGTTGATAGAGATACTCTGTGAAAGGTATTAAGAATGTATGGTTGGGAGGCAAGTTGTCAGAAGCAGTGAAAAGGTTTTATTGAGTAAGTAAGGCATGTGTACGAGTAGGAAGAGAGAAAAGTGTTTGGTTCTCAGTGAATATAGGTTTGCGGCAGGGGTTGTGATGTCTCCATGTTTGTTTAATTTGCAGATGAATGTGGTTGTTAAGGAGGTGAATGCAAGGGTTTTGGAAAGAGGGGCAAGTATGCAGTCTGTGGTGGATGAGAGAGCTGATGATACAGCACTGGTGTCTGATTCAGGTGAGAAACTGCAGAAGCTTTTGACTGAGTTTGGTAAAGTATGTGAAAGAAGAAAGCTGAGAGTAAATGT
This sequence comes from Panulirus ornatus, assembly GCF_036320965.1. Taxonomy (NCBI): domain Eukaryota; kingdom Metazoa; phylum Arthropoda; class Malacostraca; order Decapoda; family Palinuridae; genus Panulirus; species Panulirus ornatus. Next base: position 33,551,994 of record NC_092227.1, on the reverse strand, counting down.
GAGTAAGAGCAAGTCTATTAGGTATAGTAGGATTTAGGGACATGTCAATTGGGAGGTAAGTTTGAATGGAGAAAACCAGGATGAAGTGAAGTGCTTTAGATATCTAGGAGCGGATTTGGCAGCGGATGGAACCATGGAAGCGGGAATGCATCATAGGGTGGGAGAGGGGGCGAAAGTTCTCGTAGCCTTGAAAATTGTGTGGAAGTCGAGAACGTCATTTTGGAAGGCAGAAATTGGTATGTTTGAGGGGAGAGTGGTTCCAGCAGTGTTATATGGTTGCGAGGCGTAGGCTATAGATAGAGTTATGCGGAGGAGGGTGGATGTGCTGGAAATGAGATGTTTGAGGACAATATGAGGTGTGAGGTGGTTTGATTGGGTAAGTAATGAAAGGGTAAGAGAGATATTCGGTAATGGAAAGAGTCTGGGTGAGAGAGCAGAAGAGGGTGTTTTGAAATGGTTTGGTCACATGGAGAGAATGTGTGAGTAAAGATTGACCAAGAGGATATATGAGTAAGAGGTGGAGGGAACAAGGAGAAGTGTGAGACCAAATTGGACGTGGAAAGATGGAGTGAAAAAGATTCTGGGTAATCGGGGCCTGAACATGATGGAGGGTGAAAGGCGTGCAAGGAATCGAATGAATTGGAACGATGTGGTATGCCGGGGTCGACGTGCTGTCAATGGATTGAACCACAGCATGTGAAGCGTTTGGGGTAAACCATGGAAAGTCTTGTGGGGCATGGATATGGAAAGCGAGCTGTGGCTTCGGTGCATTATACATGACAGCGAGAAAGTGATTTTGAACGAATGTGTCCTTTATTGTGTTTTCTTAGCGCTAACTCGTGCACATGCGGGGGCAGGGCGTTGTCATTTCATGTGTGACGGGGTGGCAACGGAAATGAATAAGGGCAGACAGTATGAATTATGTACATATATATATATATATATATATATATATATATATATATATATATATATATAAGTATATATTTTTTTTCTTTTTTTTTATACTTTGTCGCTGTCTCCCGAGTTTGCGAGGTAGCGCAAGGAAACAGACGAAAGAAATGGCCCAACCCCCCCCCATACACATGTATATACATACGTCCACACACGCAAATATACATACCTACACAGCTTTCCATGGTTTACCCCAGACGCTTCACATGCCTTGATTCAATCCACTGACAGCACGTCAACCCCGGTATACCACATCGCTCCAATTCACTCTATTCCTTGCCCTCCTTTCACCCTCCTGCATGTTCAGGCCCCGATCACACAAAATCTTTTTTGTGTGAAATATATATATATATATATATATATATATATATATATATATATATATATATATATATATATATATATATATATATATATATATATATATATATTTTCTTTTCTTTTTTTTTGCTTTGTCGCTGTCTCCCGCGTTTGCGAGTTAGCGCAAAGAAAAAGACGAAAGATATGGCCCAACCCACCCCCATACACATGTATATACATACGTCCACACACGCAAAATATACATACCTACACAGCTTTCCATGGTTTACCCCAGACGCTTCACATGCCCCGATTCAATCCACTGACAGCACGTCAACCCGGTATATCACATCGCTCCAATTCACTCTATTCCTTGCCCTCCTTTCACCCTCCTGCATGTTCAGGCCCCGATCACACAAAATCTTTTTCACTCCATCTTTCCACCTCCAATTTGGTCTCCCACTTCTCCTCGCTCCCTCCACTTCCGACACATATATCCTCTTGGTAAATCTTTCCTCACTCATTCTCTCCATGTGCCGAAACCATTTCAAAACACCCTCTTCTGCTCTCTCAACCACGCTCTTTTTATTTCCACATATCTCTCTTACCCTTACGTTACTTACTCGATCAAACCACCTCACACCACACATTGTCCTCAAACATCTCATTTCCAGCACATCCATCCTCCTGCGCACAACTCTATCCATAGCCCACGCCTCGCAACCATACAACATTGTTGGAACCACTATTCCTTCAATACCCATTTTTGCTTTCCGAGATAATGTTCTCGACTTCCACACATTCTTCAAGGCCCCCAGAATTTTCGCCCCTTCCACCACCCTATGATCCACTTCCGCTTCCATGGTTCCATCCGGTGCCAGATCCACTCCCAGATATCTAAAACACTTCACTTCCTCCAGTTTTTCTCCATTCAAACTCACCTCCCAATTGACTTGACCCTCAACCCTACTGTACCTAATAACCTTGCTCTTATTCACATTTACTCTTAACTTTCTTCTTTCACACACTTTACCAAACTCAGTCACCAGCTTCTGCAGTTTCTCACATGAATCAGCCACCAGCGCTGTATCATCAGCGAACAACAACTGACTCACTTCCCAAGCTCTCTCATCCCCAACAGACTTCATACCTGCCCCTCTTTGCAAAACTCTTGCATTCACCTCCCTAACAACCCCATCCATAAACAAATTAAACAACCATGGAGACATCACACACCCCTGCCGCAAACCTACATTCACTGAGAACCAAAAACTTTCCTCTCTTCCTACACGTACACATGCCTTACATCCTTGATAAAAACTTTTCACTGCTTCTAACAACTTGCCTCCCAGACTATATATTCTTAATACCTTCCACAGAGCATCTCTATCAACTCTATCATATGCATTCTCCAGATACATAAATGCTACATACAAATCCATTTGCTTTTCTAAGTATTTCTCACATACATTTTTTAAAGCAAACACCTGATCCACACATCCTCTACCACTTCTGAAACCACACTGCTCTTCCCCAATCTGATGCTCTGTACATGCCTTCACCCTCTCAATCAATACCCTCCTATATAATTTACCAGGAATACTCAACAAACTTATACCTCTGTAATTTGAGCACTCACTCTTATCCCCTTTGACTTTGTACAATGGCACTATGCACGCATTCCGCCAATATATATATATATATATATATATATATTTTTTTTTTTTTTTTTTTTTCATACTATTGGCTATTTCCCGCGATAGCGAGGTAGCGTTAAGAACAGAGGACTGGGCCTTTGAGGGAATATCCTCACCTGGACCTCTTCTCTGTTCCTTCTTTTGGAAAATTAAAGAAAAAAAAAAACGAGAGGGGAGGATTTCCAGCCCCCCGCTCCCTTCCCTTTTAGTCGCCTTCTACGACACGCAGGGAATACGTGGGAAGTATTCTTTCTCCCCTATCCCCAGGGAATATATTAAGCATATGGATGGGGTTGTTAGGGAGGTAAATGCAAGAGTTTTGGAAAGAGGGGCAAGTATGAAGTCTGTTGGGGATGAGAGAGCTTGGGAAGTGAGTCAGTTGTTGTTCGCTGATGATACAGCGCTGGTGGCTGATTCATGTGAGAAACTGCAGAAGCTGGTGACCGAGTTTGGTAAAGTGTGTGGAAGAAGAAAGTTAAGAGTAAATGTGAATAAGAGCAAGGTTATTAGGTACAGTAGGGTTGAGGGTCAAGTCAATTGGGAGGTGAGTTTGAATGGAGAAAAACTGGAGGAAGTGAAGTGTTTTAGATATCTTGGAGTGGATCTGGCAGCGGATGGAACCATGGAAGCGGAAGTGGATCATAGGGTGGGGGAGGGGGCGAAAATTCTGGGGGCCTTGAAGAATGTGTGGAAGTCGAGAACATTATCTCGGAAAGCAAAAATGGGTATGTTTGAAGGAATAGTGGTTCCAACAATGTTGTATGGTTGCGAGGCGTGGGCTATGGATAGAGTTGTGCGCAGGAGGATGGATGTGCTGGAAATGAGATGTTTGAGGACAATGTGTGGTGTGAGGTGGTTTGATCGAGTGAGTAACGTAAGGGTAAGAGAGATGTGTGGAAATAAAAAGAGCGTGGTTGAGAGAGCAGAAGAGGGTGTTTTGAAGTGGTTTGGGCACATGGAGAGGATGAGTGAGGAAAGATTGACCAAGAGGATATATGTGTCGGAGGTGGAGGGAACAAGGAGAAGAGGGAGACCAAATTGGAGGTGGAAAGATGGAGTGAAAAAGATTTTGTGAGATCGGGGCCTGAACATGCAGGAGGGTGAAAGGAGGGCAAGGAATAGAGTGAATTGGAGCGATGTGGTATACCGGGGTTGACGTGCTGTCAGTGAATTGAATCAAGGCATGTGAAGCGTCTGGGGTAAGCCATGGAAAGCTGTGTAGGTATGTATATTTGCGTGTGTGGACGTATGTATATACATGTGTATGGGGGGGTTGGGCCATTTCTTTCGTCTGTTTCCTTGCGCTACCTCGCAAACGCGGGAGACAGCGACAAAGTATAAAAAAAAAATATATATATATATATATATATATATATATGTATATATATATATAACAAAGATGAGCAAAGAAAGACTGACTAAGAGGATCTTAATATTAAAAGTAGATGAAACAAATGGGAATAGGGAGACCTAGAAGGAGATGAAAGGAATGACTGAAGGAGGCTTTGGGGTACTGGGGCCTAAACATTCAGGAAAATGAAGGGCATGCATAGGATAGAATGAACTGGATTCATGTGAAATATAGGATCAACAAGATGGTAATGGACTGATCCAGAGCATATGAAGCAATCTAAAAGACCTGGTTGTGGATGGTAAGTGCTGGTTTCAGTAAATCATACTTGACAGCTGGAGAGTGGAGATGTGTAAGTGAGGCCAGTATTATCACATTCCTGATGTTTCCTATACAAAGTTGGAAAAAGCAATTACATATGAAAAAAAAAATCTAAAATGTTATTATCTACTAAAAAACTCTTTACATTTGTATGTTGTTATTAAGGTACTGAATGGTAGAAGAAGCTGAATCCCCACAACGACTTGCTTTCTGAGTACTGTGTCCAAGAGCATTAACAAAGATTGATGTTGATCCATGGCGTTTTCGGTCTTCCTCACTAGCAGGTCCAAGATGAGAGGATGAACTTTTACTACTTTCCATTTTCTGATCTTGGTAGTGTGGCACTATATATATATATATATATATATATATATATATATATATATATATATATATATATATATATATATATATATATATATATATATATATATATATATATATTTATATATATATATATATATGTATGTATGTATGTATATATATTTTTTTTTTTTTTTTTTTTTTTTATACTTTGTCGCTGTCTCCCGCGTTTGCGAGGTAGCGCAAGGAAACAGACGAAAGAAATGGCCCAACCCCCCCCCCATACACCTGTATATACATACGTCCACACACGCATATACATACCTACAGAGCTTTCCATGGTTTACCCCAGACGCTTCACATGCCTTGATTCAATCGACTGACAGCACGTCAACCCCGGTATACCACATCGATCCAGTTCACTCTATTCCTTGCCCTCCTTTCACCCTCCTGCATGTTCAGGCTCCGATCACACAAAATCTTTTTCACTCCATCTTTCCACCTCCAATTTGGTCTCCCACTTCTCCTTGCTCCCTCCACTTCCGACACATATATCCTCTTGGTCAATCTTTCCTCACTCATCCTCTCCATGTGCCCAAACCACTTCAAAACACCCTCTTCTGCTCTCTCAACCACGCTCTTTTTCTTTCCACACATCTCTCTTACCCTTACGTTACTCACTCGATCAAACCACCTCACACCACACATTGTCCTCAAACATCTCATTTCTAGCACATCCATCCTCCTGCGCACAACTCTATCCATAGCCCAAGCCTCGCAACCATACAACATTGTTGGAACCACTATTCCTTCAAACATACCCATTTTTGCTTTCCGAGATAATGTTCTCGACTTCCACACATTCTTCAAGGCCCCCAGAATTTTCGCCCCCTCCCCCACCCTACGATCCACTTCCGCTTCCATGGTTCCATCCGCTGCCAGATCCACTCCCAGATATCTAAAACACTTCACTTCCTCCAGTTTTTCTCCATTCAAACTCACCTCCCAATTGACTTGACCCTCAACCCTACTGTACCTAATAACCTTGCTCTTATTCACATTTACTCTTAACTTTCTTCTTCAACACACTTTACCAAACTCAGTCACCAGCTTCTGCAGTTTCTCACATGAATCAGCCACCAGCGCTGTATCATCAGCGAACAACAACTGACTCACTTCCGAAGCTCTCTCATCCCCACCAGACTTCATACTTGCCCCTCTTTCCAAAACTCTTGCATTTACCTCCCTAACAACCCCATCCATAAACAAATTAAACAGCCATGGAGACATCACACACCCCTGCCGCAAACCTACATTCACTGAGAACCAATCACTTTCCTCTCTTCCTACACGTACACATGCCTTACATCCTCGATAAAAACTTTTCACTGCTTCTAACAACTTTCCTCCCACACCATATATTCTTAATACCTTCCACAGAGCATCTCTATCAACTCTATCATATGCCTTCTCCAGATCCATAAACGCTACATACAAATCCATTTGCTTTTCTAAGTATTTCTCACATACATTCTTCAAAGCAAACACCTGATCCACACATCCTCTACCACTTCTGAAACCACACTGCTCTTCCCCAATCTGATGCTCTGTACATGCCTTCACCCTCTCAATCAATATATATATATATATATATATATATATATATATATATATATATATATATATATATATATATATATATATATATATTGGAAAGGATCACAATTGTGCGCGTGATCAAGATATTTCCCCGTGGACTCATAGGAGTATATATGTGTGTGTATGTATATATATATATATGTGTATATGTATATGTATATGTATATATATGTATATATGTATATATTTAAGATATATAGGTATGTATATGTGTGTGTGTGTGGACGTGTACGTGTGTGCATGTGTGTGTATTTCCCACGTATTCCCTGCCTGTCGTAGAAGGCGACTAAAAGGGAAGGGAGCGGGGGGCTGGAAATCCTCCCCTCTCGTTTTTTTTAATTTTCCAAAAGAAGGGACAGAGAAGGGGGCGATTTGAGGATATTCCCTCAAAGGTCCAGTCCTTTGTTCTTAACGCAGCCTCGCTAATGCGGGAAATGGCGAATAGTATGAAAGAAAGAAATATATATATATATATATATATATATATATATATATATATATATATATATATATATATATATATATATATATATATATATATAAATATATATATATATATATATATATATATATATATATATATATATATATATATATAGAGAGAGAGAGAGAGAGAGAGAGAGAGAGAGAGAGAGAGAGAGAGAGAGAGAGAGAGAGAGAGAGTTGATAGAGATGCTCTGTGGAAGGTATTAAGAATATATGGTGTGGGAAGCAAGTTGTTAGAAGCAGTGAAAAGTTTTTATCGAGGATGTAAGGTATGTGTACGTGTAGGAAGAGAGGAAAGTGATTGATTCTCAGTGAATGTAGGTTTGCGGCAGGGGTGTGTGATGTCTCCATGGTTGTTTAATTTGTTTATGGATGGGGTTGCTAGGGAGGTGAATGCAGTAGTTTTGGAAAGAGGGGCAAGTATGAAGTCTGTTGGTGATGAGAAAGCTTGGGAAGTGAGTCGGTTGTTGTTCGCTGATGATACAGCGCTGGTGGCTGATTCATGTGAGAAACTGCAGAAGCTGGTGACTGAGTTTGGTAAAGTGTGTGAAAGAAGAAAGTTAAGAGTAAATGTGAATAAGAGCAAGGTTATTAGGTACGGTAGTGTTGAGGGTTAAGTCAGTTGGGAGGTAAGTTTGAATGTAGAAAAACTGGAGGAAGTAAAGTGTTTTAGATATCTGGGAGTGGATCTGGCAGCGGATGGAACCATGGAAGCGGAAGTGGATCATAGGGTGGGGGAGGGGGTGAAAATTTTGGGAGACTTAAAGAATGTGTGGAAGTAGAGAACATTATCTCGGAAAGCAAAAATGGGTATGTTTGAAGGAATAGTGGTTCCAACAATGTTGTATGGTTGCCAGGCGTGGGCTATGGATAGAGTTGTACGCAGGAGGATGGATGTGCTGGAAATGAGATGTTTGAGGACAATGTGTGGTGTGAGGTGTTTTGATCGATTAAGTAACGTAAGGGTAAGAGAGATGTGTGGAAATAAAAAGAGCGTGGTTGAGAGAGCAGAAGAGGGTGTTTTGAAATGGTTTGGACACATGGATAGAATGAGTGAGGAAAGATTGACCAAGAGGATATATGTGTCGTAGGTGGAGGGAACGAGAAGTGGGAGACCAAATTGGAGGTGGAAAAATGGAGTGAAAAAGATTTTGTGTGATCGGGCCTGAACATGCAGGAGGGTGAAAGGAGGGCAAGGAATAGAGTGAATTGTATCGATGTGGTATACCGGGGTTGACGTGCTGTCAGTGGATTGAATCAGGGCATGTGAAGCGTCTGGGGTAGACCATGGAAAGCTGTGTAGGTATGTATATTTGCGTGTGTGGACGTATGTATATACATGTGTATGGGGGTGGGTTGGGCCATTTCTTTCATATGTTTCCTTGCGCTACCTCGCAAACGCGGGAGACAGCGACAAAGCAATATATATATATATACATATATATATATATATATATATATATATATATATATATATATATATATATATTATTTCATTCTATTTTCCTTTGTCGCTCTCTCCCACGTTCGCGATGTAGCGCAAGGAAACAGACGAAAGAATGGCCCAGCCCACCCCCATACACATGTATATACATACACGTCCACACTTGGAAATGTACATACCTATACATCTCCATGTACACATATATATATATACACACACACACACACACATAAACATGTATACACATGTACATAATTCATATTGTCTGCCTTCATTTATTCTCATCGCCACCTCGCCACACATGGAATAACAACCCCCTCCCCCCTCATGTGTGCGAGGTAGCTTTAGGAAAAGACAACAAAGGCCCCATTCGTTCTCACTCAGTCTCTAGCTGTCATGTAATAAAGCACCGAAACCACAGCTCCCTTTCCACATCCAGGCCCCACAGAACTTTCCATGGTTTACGCCAGACGCTTCACATGCCTTGGTTCAATCCATTGACAGCACGTCGCCCCCGGTTTACCAGATCGTCCCAGTTCACTCTATTCCTTGCACGCCTTTCACCCTCGTGCATGTTCAGGCCCCGATCACTCAAAATCGTTTTCACACCATCTTTCCATCTCCAATTTGGTCTACCACTTCTCCTCGTTCCCTCAACCTCTAACACATATATCCTCATGGTCAATGTTTCCTCACTCATTCTCTCCATGTGACCAAACCATTTCAAAAGACCTTATTCTGCTCTCTCAACCACATTCTTTTTATTTCCACACATCTCTCTTACCCTTACATTACTTACTCAATCAAACCACCTTACACCACATATTGTCCTCAAACATCTCATTTCTAGCACATCCACCCTTCTGCGCACAACTCTATCCATAGCCCACGCCTCGCAACCATACAACATTGTTGCAACCACTATTCCTTCAAACATACCAATTTCTGCCTTCCAAGATGATGTTCTCTACTTCCACACAATTTTCAAGGCTACAAGAACTTTCGCCCCCTCTCCCACCCTATGATGCATTCCCGCTTCCATGGTTCCATCCGCTGCCAAATCCACTCCTAGATATCTAAAACACTTTACTTCCTCCAGTTTTTCTCCTTTCAAACTTACCTCCCAGTTGACTTGACCCTCAACCCTACTGTACCTAATAACCTTGCTCTTATTCACATTTACTCTTAACTTTCTTCTTTCACGCACTTTACCAAACTCAGTCACCAGCTTCAGCAGTTTCTCACATGAATCAGCCACCAGCGCTGTATCATGAGCGATCAACAACTGACTCACTTCACAAGCTCTTTCATCCACAACAGACTTCATACTTGCCCCTTTTTCCAAAACCCTTGCATGCACTTCCCTAAAAACCCCATCCATAAACAAATTAAAAAACCATGGAGACATCACACACCCCTGCCGCAACCCTACATTCACTGAGAACCAATCACTTTCCTCTATTCGTACACGTACACCTGCCTTACATCCTCGATAAAAACTTTTCACTGCTTCTAACAACTTGCCTCCCACACCATATATTCTCAATACCTTCCACAGAGCATCTCTATCAACTCTATCATAAGCCTTCTCCAAATCCATCAATGCTACATACAAATGCATTTGCTTTTCTAAGTATTTCTCATATACATTCTTGAAAGCAAACACCTGGTCCACACATCCTCTACCACTTCTGAAACCACACTGTTGTTCCACATATATAACGTTATATATATATATATATATATATATATATATATATATATATATATATATATATATATATATATATATATATATATATATATATATATATATATATATATATATATGTATGTATATATATATATATATATATATATATATATATATATATATATATATATATATATATATATATATATATATATATATTTATATATATATGTATATATATATATATATATATATATATATATATATATATATATATATATATATATATATATATATATATATATATATTTTTTTTTTTTTTTTTTTATACTTTGTCGCTGTCTCCCGCGTTTGCGAGGTAGCGCAAGGAAACAGACGAAAGAAATGGCCCAACCCCCCCCCCATACACATGTATATACATACGTCCACACACGCAAATATACATACCTACACAGCTTTCCATGGTTTACCCCAGACGCTTCACATGTCTTGATTCAATCCACTGACAGCACGTCAACCCCGGTATACCACATTGCTCCAATTCACTCTATTCCTTGCCCTCCTTTCACCCTCCTGCAAGTTCAGGCCCCGATCACACAAAATCTTTTTCACTCCATCTTTCCACCTCCAATTTGGTCTCCCTCTTCTCCTCGTTCCCTCCACCTCCGACACATATATCCTCTTGGTCAACCTTTCCTCACTCATTCTCTCCATGTGCCCAAACCATTTCAAAACACCCTCTTCTGCTCTCTCAACCACGCTCTTTTTATTTCCACACATCTCTCTCACCCTTACGTTACTTACTCGATCAAACCACCTCACACCACACATTGTCCTCAGACATCTCATTTCCAGCACATCCATCCTCCTGCGCACAACTCTATCCATAGCCCACGCCTCGCAACCATACAACATTGTTGGAACCACTATTCCTTCAAACATACCCATTTTTGCTTTCCGAGATAATGTTCTCGACTTCCACACATTCTTCAAGGCTCCCAGAATTTTCGCCCCCTCCCCCACCCTATGGTCCACTTCTGCTTCCATGGTTCCATCCGCTGCCAGATCCACTCCCAGATATCTAAAACACTTCACTTCCTCCAGTTTTTCTCCATTCAAACTCACCTCCCAATTTACTTGACCCTCAACCCTACTGTACCTAATAACCTTGGGAATATATATATATATATATATATATATATATATATATATATATATATATATATATATATATATATATATATATATATATATATATATATATATATATATATATATATATATATATATATATATATATATATATATATATACATATATATATATATATATATATATATATATTTATATATATATATATATATATATGTATATATATATATATATATATATATATATATATATATATATATATATATATATATATATATATATATATATACATATATATATATATATTTATTTATATATATATATATATATATATATATATATATATATATATATGTATATATATATATATATATATATATATATATATATATATATATATATATATATATATATATATATATATATATATATATATATATATATATATATATATATATATATATATATATATTTTTTTTTTTTTCTTTATATATATATATATATACATATATATATATATGTCTTACGCACTTTATTTACCTCCTTCCAGAACATCTTTTTATTCTCCCTAAAATTTAATGATACTCTCTCACCCCAACTCTCATTTGCCCTTTTTTTCACCTCTTGCACCTTTCTCTTGACCTCCTGTCTCTTTCTTTTATACATCTCCCACTCAATTGCATTTTTTCCCTGCAAAAATCGTCCAAATGCCTCTCTCTTCTCTTTCACTAATACTCTTACTTCTTCATCCCACCACTCACTACCCTTTCTAATCAACCCACCTCCCACTCTTCTCATGCCACAAGCATCTTTTGCGCAATCCATCACTGATTCCCTAAATACATCCCATTCCTCCCCCACTCCCCTTGCTTCCATTGTTCTCACCTTTTTCCATTCTGTACTCAGTCTCTCCTGGTACTTCCTCACACAGGTCTCCTTCTCAAGCTCACTTACTCTCACCACCCTCTTCCTCCCAACATTCACTCTTCTTTTCTGAAAACCCATACAAATCTTCACCTTAGCCTCCACAAGATAATGATCAGACATCCCTCCAGTTGCACCTCTCAGCACATTAACATCCAAAAGTCTCTCTTTCGCACGCCTGTCAATTAACACGTAATCCAATAACGCTCTCTGGCCATCTCTCCTACTTACTTAAGTATACTTATGTATATCTCGCTTTTTAAACCAGGTATTCCCAATCATCAGTCCTTTTTCAGCACATAAATCTACAAGCTCTTCATCATTTCCATTTACAACACTGAACACCCCATGTACACCAATTATTCCCTCAACTGCCACATTACTCACCTTTGCATTCAAATCACCCATCACTATAACCCGGTCTCGTGCATCAAAACCACTAACACACTCATTCAGCTGCTCCCAAAACACTTGCCTCTCTTGATCTTTCTTCTCATGCCCAGGTGCATATGCACCAATAATCACCCACCTCTCTCCATCAACTTTTAGTTTTACCCATATTAGTCGAGAATTTACTTTCTTACACTCTATCACATACTCCCACAACTCCTCTTTCAGGAGTATTGCTACTCCTTCCCTTGCTCTTGTCCTCTCACTAACCCCTGACTTTACTCCCCAGACATTCCCAAACCACTCTTCCCCTTTACCCTTGAGCTTCGTTTCACTCAGAGCCAAAACATCCAGGTTCCTTTCCTCAAACATACTACCTATCTCTCCTTTTTTCACATCTTTCACCCCTATCCCCAGGGATAATATACATATATATACACATATACACATACACACACATACACATACATACGCACATATACACACACACACACATACATATATATACATATGAAAAATGTAAGAAACAATTTAGAAAACTAGCTGATCCTAGCTGATTATTCACTTTGAGGAACAGCAAAGCCACATAAGTTTCAGTGGGCTAGGCTTCCCCTAGCTTGGATAGGCCTCCAACATGGCTTGGTTAGGCCTCCCTTCAGGGTCAGGGAGGCAGGATAGGCATCATAACCAACTTGCCACGCCACTATGCCTATGGCTAGACCATCCATAAGCACTGGCCCGCCTTCGTCACCATCACAGACCCCGTGGTTGGGTTCGCCCACCATACACCCATGGTTGGACTGCAGAGTGGCGCCGTACACAGCTTGACGTTATATATATATATATATATATATATATATATATATATATATATATATATATATATATATATATATATATATATATATATATATATATATATATATATATATATATATATATATATATAACGTTATAACTGTTGATTATATAGTAAAAGAAATTGAGGAGATTTGTCATACATAGGCGTTTCGTGGAAAACGATGCTAACGGTCGTTTAAAAGGTGATCATCTCAATATTTTACGAATCTATATGGAATAATGATTTCATAAGTTTTCCAGGTACAGACGTTAAGCTCACAGGAGTATAATCTCCGGGAAGTGACTCATTACTTTATTCGAATGTTGGTGTTGCATTGGCAAACTTCCATTAGTCTGGAACTGTTCCCGTAACAAGTGACTTGCTGAAAGGGCAGTCAGATACTTAACTATCTCATTTTTCGCCTCCTTTAGTGTTTTCAGGTGAAACTTATCAGAGTCTTCTGTTTTATTCATTTTTATTTTGTTTGTTATTGGCAAGTATATCTTCGGCTTTTATATCAATTTGTTGCATAATATTTCCCTTTGTTATCACTTAAAGTCGATTTGGGACATGGGGTGTGTCCTTAGCTTTTATTTGTATTTTGCTACTATAAGATCATTAGAATCAATGTTAACATAACATCAACAGCATCAACGTTACCATATCATCAACTTTACTGAAGTTATGATATCAGCGACACCATCGTTGCCATAACATTATAAACACCACCGTTACCATTACATCAATAATACTAATAACAGCTTTACCTTAGCATCAATACAAATATTACCAAAACAAAGATAGTACTATCGTTATCATAACATCAAGGAAAATATCGTTATAATAACAAGGGTAATACCAATGTACTAGAAGGTTAACAACACCATCGTACCATCATGAACAAAACCATCGTTCCAATACATTCAATAATACAATCATTACCATATTATTTATAATACCAAAGTCACCATAACATCATTGATACTAACGTTCGTATGCTATCACCAACACCAACGTTACCACATCAACGATAACAAAGTTACCATAACGCCAATAATGAGAACATTATCATAATATCAACAACAACACCGTTACAATGATATCAACAAAACCATCGTTACCGTGATATAGATGATACCAAAGCTACCATAACGTTAACATTATTATCATAAGCAAAACCTTCAAAAAATAGCAGCGTTACCATAGCATCTACTTCACCAGCTCTGCCATAACATCAAAAACAACATCGTTACCTCGTCAGTAATAATACCAACGTTACCATACATATCAGCGTTACCAAAATATCAACAACACTATATCATCAACGACACCAACTTTACCATAACATCAATGATGCCAACGATATCATAAGAATGATAAGACAAACGTTACCATAACATCAACAACACTAATAGCAACATGATATCAATATGCCAACGTAGCCATAAAATTAACGACACCAACGTAAACATAACATCAGCGACACCATAGTCACCATAACATAGGTAATACCAAAGTTACCATAACATTGATAACACCATCATTACAAATATATCGATAATACTAATGCTACCATAACATCAACAAAAATATCGCTACTATAACATTAATAGTACTAACGTTAACATAACATCAACGACAATAGCGTTGCCCTAACATCAAAAACTAACATTAGCATCCAATAAACAAAGTCAAATTTCCCATAACATCAAGAATAGTATCACAATATCAACAAAGCCGTCTGTGGTATAATATCAATAATGTGAAAGCTGCCATAGCATCAACAAAAAAACCTTTTCCATATCAACAACATTACCAACGTTACCAAAGTATCAACAAATACATCGATTTCATAAAAGTTACCACAACTTCAACAACATGAACGTTGATATAACATCGATATTGCTATCCAATTGTAAATAACATCAATATTAGCAACGTTATCATAACCAATATTACCTTCAGATAAACAATACTAATGTTACCATGACGTCAACAACACCAACGATGCCATATCATCGACATTACAGTTGTTACAACAGCATCTAGCGTACTAGATGGCTGTACCATCATCCTGGTCAGGGACTCGATAATCAGACATCAGGACCAGGAGTTCTGTGCGAAGGGTAGAAACAGGAAGACCTTGTGTTATGCAGATAGTAAGATAGAACACGTCCTAGATAAGTGTGACGACATAATCTCAAACCATCCCGGGAATGTGATTTTTGTCGTTCAGGTGGGGACGAACAATGCAGTTAATTGGAGACCGAAAGAAATGTTAGCGAATTACAGGGAACTCATTAACAAGTTCAAGGAAAGTCGTAGGAAGCTTATGATAACGGGATTGCTGCCAAGGTATGACGTCGATTCCTGTACCCTCAGTAGAATGCCGGAAATAGACAGAAGAATCGAAGCTTTCTCTAGGGAGGAGGAGGATAGTGTGTTTAGTATAGGCCTGTGGGACCTTTTTAGTCATGATAGATCTCTGTACGAAAGGGATGGTCTTCACTGAAATGAAATAGGGAAAGCCTGCCTTAGCAGAGCACTGGCTGAGAACACTAGGCCTTTTTCTCGATAGAAATGTACTACTCAGGAGAGCAAATCACGGTATAGCTAACGACGGAACTAGAAGAGTTGGGGAAGGTAAGGGAGTAACTGTGTGGGGTGGGTCGATGTGGAGGGAATCTGAGTATGAACGGGATCTGAGGAACATTGTGTCTAGTTTGACCACTATAATGATAGCGATAGAGGATGGACGTGACTTTGGTAAAAGGAATCCTCGGGGAATAGCGGTAACCTCACCGGAAGTGGAGTTAGCAAAAAAGGTCAAGTAGGGTCAGTTAGGGACAATTCAGTATAAGTTGCGGGTTAACAGCTATAGGTCAACTCTCAGGTAACTTTTACGACCAAGGCTGGTAGGGTCCAGTAAAGGGAGGGTCAAAGTAAGGCGGCGAACCCAAAATAGATAGATAGATAGATAGATAGATAAATAGATGGGAACCGAAGAAAATCAGGAATGAATCAAAATCCATAGAGATTGTAAGGTCATAAGGCAGAGTAAACGCGACGAAGAAAAAAGAATATCCTTCAACATTAAGAATAATCCTATGGAATTCTTCAAATATATAAGACAAAGGAAGGCTATAAAAGAAGGATATGGACCATTACGAAACGAACATGACACCCTAACTACTGACAAGGAAATGGCTACCATACTAAATTTCTCTTTTAACTACGTATTCACAAATGAAGAAGCATCTCGAATACCGAAACCAACGAAAATGTTTCAAGGATATGATGAAGAACAGTTGAATGTTAGAGCTTTATAGAGCTCTATAGAGCTCTAAAGTACTTCAATACCTGGACCAATTAAATCCTAACAAATTAAAGGGCTCAGATATCTAAGTTCCAAGATTTTTAAAGTTCAGGAAATAACTGATACACCCCATAACAAAATATTCAACAAATCTCTATCGGATGGTCAGGTGCCAACTGATTGGAAACTAGCAAATGTTACTCCTATATATAAAAAGGAGAAAAAAAGTGTGCCTGGAACTACCGCCCAATTAGTCTTGCGTTAATGCTAGGTAAAATGAATGAAAAAATAATACGAACAAAAACTCACATTTCTAGAGCACCACATCATATCGGACAACCAACACGGTTTTCGCTATAGAATACCCTGCCCGATAAATTTGCTGGATTTCTTAATATTATTTATCAGAATTGGAACGAAAAATTACCGACTGATGTAGCATGTCTAGATTTGCTCAAGGCTTTCGATAAAGTACCTCAAGAGACTTGTAAATAAATTCAAAGCAAAAGGAATCGGTGAAGAACTCTGTACATGAATCAGACTGGCTTACTGAAGGGAAGCAGCATATAGTATTAAAAGGCAAAGCCCCATATTGGCTAGACGTAACAAGTGGTATGCCACAGGGGTCAGTCCTAGGCCCAATTCTTTTCATGATATACATTAACGACTTAGAACTCGGACTCATATCTAAGATCTCCAAATTTGCTGAAGATACTAAATTATAAGGTAGAGCTGAAAACAGGCGGGACTGCGAAGTGACTCAAAGAGATGTTAACTTACTAGCAGAGTGGTCAGACAGATGGCAAATGAAGTTTAATGTAGACAAGTGTAAAGTTCTGCACTTTGGAGACAAGAATATACGTTATGACTGCAAATTATTCGGAAACCCTCTAACTAAAGGAAATGAAAAAAAGGACCATGGAGTTGTCATTAGCAACAATCTAAAACACACTAAACAGTGTCAAGCAGCAAGTAAAAAAAGGCAACAAAATGCCACGTTTTATAGCCATGAACAAAAATTACAAGATACCAGAAGCAGTTCTTACTTTATAAATATTTTGTGAGACCAAAACTTAAATATACAGTCCAGCTTTGGTCCCCAAACTATAAAGAAGACGAGGAAAAATTAGAACAAGTACAAAGAAAGACGTGCGACAAATTTGATACTATCCCATAGAAATCTGGCATACGAAGAGAGGCTTAAACGATTGGATCTCTTCTCCCATAAAAAACGTAAACTTCGTGGCGACTTAATCCAAGTGTTCAAGATTCTGAACGAGTTCGATAAAGTAAATCACGAACATCTTTTCGAAATGCAAGAAAATACGGTTACCAGGACAAATGGAATAAAACTCAAAGCGAAAAGATGTAGTACGGACGTGGTAAAAAGCTTCTTTTCCTATAGGTGTGTTGAGCACGGGAATAATCTAGCGTCAGACTTAGTGAATGTTAAGACTATAGATACCCTCAAAAAATGAATAGACAAATATTCTATAAATTCAGGTATTCTCTGAGAAAAACGCCAGATATAAACTTATAAACGACAAAGGTAACGGGGATAGTAGAAAGATAATGTGCAGCAGCGGAAAGTTGGTGATAGCTTAAAAAACTGCTGAGCGGAATTACATTTTTTTGTCAAGTAATCTTCTGTTGTTTTACCACACAACCAAGTCGTGGGTCAATTATGCCGCTTGTTGTTTGTCCTTTTCATGTAAACTATTGTAAACGCTACCATAGAATCTACAACACAACAAGTATCATAGCATAAATAATGCCAACGTTACCATGATATCAACAACACCAACTACAACATAGCGTCAACGCTGCTAACGTTACCATATTGTCGACAATACCACCTTCACCAAAACATCAGTAATAGCAAAGTTACCATAACATCAGCAAAGTTATTTTACCATGATATTAATATGCTAACCTAACTATGAAGTGAACAACACCAGTATTATCAAAATATCATCAACAACAACGTTACCATGAATTCAACACCTTCATCGCTATCATGATATCAATAATACAAAAGTTACCATAACAGCAACAGTACCAACGAAAATAACAAAAGAACCCCTATGAAGTTTTAAGAGTTATGGTAGATGCAAGTGTCATTTAACAGTCAATAGGTCTATTACTTACGGAAAACGATGAATTGTTCAAGACAACGAAGCCATGGTAAAAGATATTAAATGACTTTTTGCATTTGTATTTACAACCATAGGTACAACCAATGTCCTGAATCCAGTTTCACTGATAACAGAGGGGAACGTTCACCAACAAATTGGCATAAAAACCGAAGACATGTTATCAGAAGTAAACGGAATAAGAATCTATCAAACGACAAGTCCTAATAAGTTTCATCCAAGAGCAATGAAAGTGGCGAAAAATGAGACATCTAAGCCTTTGACCGCCCTTTTCAATAAGTCATTTGATACAGGAAATTTTCTAGATGAATCGAAGATTGTCTATGTGACGCCGATATCCAAAATGGCAAAAAGTCATTATTACGATATTATTGTCCTTTTAGCATAACGTTTGTAGTTGGATAACTTATGGAAACAATCATTCTAGATAGAATCTTAAACTATATAGAGGGCTACTTAATAAACGGATCTCAGCATGGTTTTCAACAAAACGCCCATGTCTGACAAATTTACTTTCCAATTTTTGATAAGATAAACATGAATGATGGAAGTAAAGCGGGTCGATGTTATCTATGTAGACTTTCAAAAAGCTTTCGATAAGGTTCCGCATCAAAGCTTACTCGCAAAAATTAAGTCACATGGCATTGATAAGGTTATACTTCAGTCGACAGTAAACTGGTTAACTAGCCGTAATGAAAGAGTAGTGACTAATGGTGAAGACTCCCAATGGCTGGACGTAGCAAGTGCAATGCTACAAGGATCAGTCTTGGGACCGATGGTTTTCCTCATGTGTATCAATGGGTTGCACTGCAAGATGCCAATATTTGCTGATGATAAAAAGCTGGATGATAAATCTACAAATTAACTTCTACGTCTACAGCTTCATACTGACATAGACAAAATGATAGACAAATGATCTTTGATATCGAAAAGTGCAATGTTCTACATACCGGTTGTAACAACGAAAAGGCATGCTGCAGTATGAATTCTGTTGAACTGCATAAGGTGACTGAAGAAAAAGACTTGTGTGTAATAATGTCTGGTGAAAAAAGTGAATAAGATTCTTAGTTTTATCGCTATAACCTTCGAATTTAAGTACAGGGAAATCATCCTTACTCTTCCCAATTTATTGGTTAGTCCGCTTCATGAAGAGTGTACTCACATTTAGTCACCTACTTGAAGAAATGCAGACAGAATGAAGAGAGTACACCGTCGAGCAACCAAGATGATTCAAGGAATAAGAAACAGATCTTACGAGACGAGATTAAATGGATTGACTTTATTTCGCTTAGGAAAGAAGAGGTTAAGAGGTAATCTATTACAGTATTCAAATGATCAAAGGCTTTGATAATCTTGATATCATCAAGTTACCTAAAACCTGTATTTCTATATTACCTTAGAAGGCAAAAGCACCTGAGGCCCAAATCAAGGGTGTTCAATTAACGATACTTTATTAATATTATTATCATTATTATTATTATTATCATTATTATGATTATTATTATTATTATTATTATTATTATTATTATTATTATTATTATTATTATCATTATTATTATCATTATCATTATCATCATTATTATTATTATTATTATTATTATTATTATTATTATTATTATTATTATTATTATTATTATTATTGTTATTATTATTATTATTATCATTAGTATTCGTATTATTATTATTATTATTATCATTATTATTATCATTATTATTGTTATCATTATTACTATTATTATTATCATTATTACCATTATTACTATTATTAGTATTATTATTTTCATCATTATTATTATTATTACTATTATTATTATTGTTATTATTTTTTTGTTATTAATATTATTATTATAATTATTATTATTATTATTATTATTATTATTATTATTATTATTATTATTATTATTAGTACTATCATTATTTTTATTATTATAATTATTATTATCATTATTATTATCATTATTATTGTTAGTATCATTATTATCAATACAATAATCAATAGTCTTATTATAATTATCATTATTATCATTATTATTATTATTATTATTATTATTATTATTATTATTATTATTATTATTATAATTATTATTATTATTATTATTATTACTATTATTATTATTATTATTATCATTATTATTATTATTATTATTATTATTATTATTATTATTATTATTATTATTATTATTATTATTATCATTATTATTATTATTATCATTATTTTTATTATCATTATTATAATTATCATTAATATCATTATTGTTATTATTATTATCATAATTTTTACAATAATACTTTCTGGTAAATTCCTGATTAAGATATTCTTTATAGTATCATTGTTGCTGAAGGTAACATTTACATTAAAGGATTTAAGCAATATGGGAAGTTAAGTAAAATTATCATTAAAAGAGAGAACTAAAAGATTCTTGGTATCAATGAGAGGTTTGGGCTCGAATCTATAAAATGATTTCTTTGCTAACTTAAGGGATTCATCAATGAAAGATCTAGGGTACTTTAACTTAGATCCAATAGAAAATATTTTCTCAGACTCATCATCAATATACATACTCTGGACGGCAAATAAGTAATGCCCCAAGGAACATAGATTGAAATGATGATGATAAAACTCTGTCATGTTGAGATGAGAAATAATGGATATATGAACATGCATTGGTAGGTTATCTGTATATGCTAAACTTAAACTTGTTCCCTTGCCTATGGATCATGCAATACAGAAATGGTAACATACTATTATTTTAATTTTCTACAGTTAATTTGATGGAATGTACTAAATTGTTAAGTGAGGGGAGAAATATTTGTAAATTTTCATTTATTAGCCAAACACAAAGAACAGCATCTGCATACCTAAACCAAATTGCATTAGAAGGTAAGATATCCTTTAGTAATTTTGTTTCAAAAAATTCCATATAAAGACTACTTAGTACAGGTGAGAGAGGATTACCCATTGCCATACCAAATTTTTGAACCTGATAGTCTCCAGTGAATTGAAATAGTCTTTTATACACAATTCTATCAGTTCAAAATGAATAGCATCCAAGACACCAAACAAATATTCTAAAAGGTCATCAACAGGAACTTTTGTGAAAAGTGAGGAAACATCAAAGCTAACTGCCTTGAAATCAAAATTAACAATGATATTGTTAAGCTTGTTGACTAGATCTACATTGTTCATGATATTAGAATTCGATATCTTACCCACTACAGGGCTTAATAAAGAAACTAACCATTCTGACAGTTCATATGTGATGGAGCCTACTGAACTCACTATAGGTCTTGCTGGAAAATTTTGTTTATGTTTTGATAAATCCATACATATATGGCAATGCAGGGGACAAAGATGACACTTTTCATAAGAGAACTATTACCTTTCAACAACAACTTCATTTCTTAATTGAAATGGGAATTAATTGCTTATAGGGGATTTTTACTGAGTTTAGAATATGTTTTTTCATCATTCAAAAAAATCATTCATTTTAGATAGATAGTTACTTTAGTCTAAAAACACAACATTGTTAGCCTTATCTGCTTTAGTAATATGGATATCCTCGTCTTTTTTTAAAGTGTTAATAGCTCTTATAAATCTTTTAGGACAATTAGGTTCCACTGATTTTGAAAACTGGCATACACTAAACCCTTGCAGATATTAATTTCATCATTAGTTAAATTACTGTATATCACAAAATTAATATCTATAAAGGTTTAGTGTATACCAGTTTGTCAAAACCAGTTGAACCTAATTGCCATAAAAGATTTTAAGAGCTATTAACACCTTAAATAGAAGAGGATATACATATTACTAAAGCGGATAAGGCTAACGCTGTTGTGATTTTAGACAAAAGTAACTATCTATCTAAAATGAATGTTCTTTTAAATGATGACAGATGAAAGAATGGCCCAACCCACCCACATGCACATGTACATACATCAACAGGCACACACGCACATATACATACCTATAGATTTCAACGTATATAGATATATATATATATATATATATATATATATATATATATATATATATATATATATATATATTTTTTTTTTTTTTTTTCTTTTTTTTTATACTTTGTCGCTGTCTCCCGCGTTTGCGAGGTAGCGCAAGGAAACAGACGAAAGAAATGGCCCAACCCTCCCCATACACATGTACATACACACGTCCACACACGCAAATATACATACCTACACAGCTTTCCATGGTTTACCCCGGACGCTTCACATGCCTTGATTCAATCCACTGACAGCACGTCAACCCCTGTATACCACACCGCTCCAATTCACTCTATTCCTTGCCCTCCTTTCACCCTCCTGCATGTTCAGGCCCCGATCACACAAAATCCTTTTCACTCCATCTTTCCACCTCCAATTTGGTCTCCCTCTTCTCCTCGTTCCCTCCACCTCCGACACATATATCCTCTTGGTCAATCTTTCCTCACTCATTCTCTCCATGTGCCCAAACCATTTCAAAACACCCTCTTCTGCTCTCTCAACCACGCTCTTTTTATTTCCACACATCTCTCTTACCCTTACGTTACTTACTCGATCAAACCACCTCACACCACACATTGTCCTCAAACATCTCATTTCCAGCACATCCATCCTCCTGCGCACAACTCTATCCATAGCCCACGCCTCGCAACCATACAACATTGTTGGAACTACTATTCCTTCAAACATACCCATTTTTGCTTTCCGGGATAATGTTCTCGACTTCCACACATTTTTCAAGGCTCCCAAAATTTTCGCCCCCTCCCCCACCCTATGATCCACTTCCGCTTCCATGGTTCCATCCGCTGACAGATCCACTCCCAGATATCTAAAACACTTCACTTCCTCCAGTTTTTCTCCATTCAAACTCACCTCCCAATTGACTTGACCCTCAACCCTACTGTACCTAATAACCTTGCTCTTATTCACATTTACTCTTAACTTTCTTCTTCCACACACTTTACCAAACTCCGTCACCAGCTTCTGCAGTTTCTCACATGAATCCGCCACCAGCGCTGTATCATCAGCGAACAACAACTGACTCACTTCCCAAGCTCTCTCATCCCCAACAGACCTCATACTTGCCCCTCTTTCCAAGACTCTTGCATTTACCTCCCTAACAACCCCATCCATAAACAAATTAAACAACCATGGAGACATCACACACCCCTGCCGCAAACCTACATTCACTGAGAACCAATCACTTTCCTCTCTTCCTACACGTACACATGCCTTACATCCTCGATAAAAACTTTTCACTGCTTCTAACAACTTGCCTCCCACACCATATATTCTTAATACCTTCCACAGAGCATCTCTATCAACTCTATCATATGCCTTCTCCAGATCCATAAATGCTACATACAAATCCATTTGCTTTTCTAAGTATTTCTCACATACATTCTTCAAAGCAAACACCTGATCCACACATCCTCTCCCACTTCTGAAACCACACTGCTCTTCCCCAATCTGATGCTCTGTACATGCCTTCACCCTCTCAATCAATACCCTCCCATATAATTTACCAGGAATACTCAACAAACTTATACCTCTGTAATTTGAGCACTCACTCTTATCCCCTTTGCCTTTGTACAATGGCACTATGCACGCATTCCGCCAATCCTCAGGCACCTCACCATGAGTCATACATACATTAAATAACCTTACCAACCAGTCAACAATACAGTCACCCCCTTTTTTAATAAATTCCACTGCAATACCATCCAAACCTGCTGCCTTGCCGGCTTTCATCTTCCGCAAAGCTTTTACTACCTCTTCTCTGTTTACCAAATCATTTTCCCTAACCCTCTCACTTATATATATATATATATATATATATATATATATATATATATATATATATATATATATATATATATATATATATATATATATATATATATATATATATATACAGACATATACATATATAGACATGTACATAATTCATAATTGCTGCCTTTATTCATTCCCGTCGCCACCCCGGAACACATGAAATGACAACCCCTTTACCCCCATAAGCGCGCGAGGTAGCGCTAGGAAAAGACAACAAAGGCAACAATCGTTCACAGCCTCTAGCTGTCATGTATAACGCACCGAAACCACAGCTCCCTTAGCATAGGCCCGAAAAAAAACTTTCCATGATTTACCCAGGCGCTTTACAGCCCTGGTTCAATCCACTGACAGCACATCGACCCCGGCATAACGCATCGTCCCAATTGACTCTATTCCTTGCACGTAATTCACCCTCCTGCATGTTCAGGCCGCGATCGCTCAAAATCTTTTTCACTCCATCTTTCTAATTCCAGTTTAGTCTCTCACCTCTCGTTCCCTTCAACTCTGACACATATATCCTCTTTATCAATCTTTCCTCATTCATTCTCTCCATGTGTCAAAACCATTTCAAAACACCCTCTTCTGCTCTCTTAGACACACTCTTTTTATAACCATATATCTCTCTAACCCTTTCATTACTTACTCGATCAAACCACCTCACACCACATACATCCTCAAACATCCCATTTCCAACACATCCACCCTCCTCAGCCTAACTATATCTGCAGCCCACGCCTCGCAACCATATAACATTGTCGGAACCACTATTCCTTAGAACATGCTCATTTTCGCTTTTCGAGATAATTTTCTCGCCTTCCATACATTTTTCAACGCTCCCAGAACTTACACCCCCTCCCCAACCCTGTGACTCACTTTCGCTTTCATGTTTCCATCAGCTGCCAAATGCACTCTCAGATATCTAAAGCACTTCACTTCCTCCAGTTTTTCTCCATTCAAACTTACCTCCCAATTGTCGCTCAACCCTACTGTACCTAATAACTTTACTCTTATTCACATTTACTCTCAGCTTTCTTCTTTCACACACTTTATCAAACTCAGTCACCAGCTTCCGCAATTTCTCACCCAAATCAGCCACCAGCGCTCTATCATCAGCGAACAACAACTATCCTTTTAACTATCCTTACCAACCACTCAAGAACACAGTCACCCCCGTTTTTTCATAAATTCCAATGGAATTCTATCCAAACCCGCCGCCTTGCAACAAATCTTTCACAACCTCTTCTCTGTTTACCAAATCATCTTCCCTAACACTATCACTCGCACACCACTACGAGCAAAAAAACCTATATCTGCAACTCTATCATCTAACATATTCAATAAATCTTCAAAATACTCACTCCATCTCCTCACATCACCACCACTTGTTATTACCTACCCATTAGCTCTCCTCACCGAGGTTCCTATTTGTTCTCTTGTCATACGTACTATATTCATCTCCTTCCAAAACACTCTTTTATTCACCCCGACTCTGTCACCCCAACTCTCATTTGCACTCTTTTTCACGTCATGCACCTTACTCTTCACCTCTTACCTCTTTCCTTTATACATATCAGAGTCATTTGCACTTTTGCCCTGAAAATTTTTTCAAATACCTGTCTATTCTCTTTCACTTATAATCTTAATTCTTCATCCCACCACTCATTACCCTTTCTAAACTACCAACCACACACGCTTCCCATGCTACATGCATCATTTGCGTAAGCCATCACTGCTTCTCTAAATACATCCCATTCCTTCAACACTACCTTCACATCCCTTGCTCTCACCTTTTTCCGTTCTGCATTCAGTTTCTCCTTGTACTTAGTCACCTATGTATATATATATAGGGTGTTTGGGTCGAGGTGGTGTGCAAAGTGAGAGGGTTAGGGAAAATGATTTGGTAAACAGAGAAGAGGTAGTAAAAGCTTTGCGGAAGATGAAAGCCGGCAAGGCAGCAGGTTTGGATGGTATTGCAGTGGAATTTATTAAAAAAGGGGGTGACTGTATTGTTGACTGGTTGGTAAGGTTATTTAATGTATGTATGACTCATGGTGAGGTGCCTGAGGATTGGCGGAATGCGTGCATAGTGCCATTGTACAAAGGCAAAGGGGATAAGAGTGAGTGCTCAAATTACAGAGGTATAAGTTTGTTGAGTATTCCTGGTAAATTATATGGGAGGGTATTGATTGAGAGGGTGAAGGCATGTACAGAGCATCAGATTGGGGAAGAGCAGTGTGGTTTCAGAAGTTGTAGAGGATGTGTGGATCAGGTGTTTGCTTTAAAGAATGTATGTGAGAAAAATACTTAGAAAAGCAAATGGATTTGTATGTAGCATTTATGGATCTGGAGAAGGCATATGATAGAGTTGATAGAGATGCTCTGTGGAAGGTATTAAGAATATATGGTGTTGGAGGCAAGTTGTTAGAAGCAGTGAAAAGCTTTTATCGAGGATGTAAGGCATGTGTACGTGTAGGAAGAGAGGAAAGTGATTGGTTCTCAGTGAATGTAGGTTTGCGGCAGGGGTGTGTGATGTCTCCATGGTTGTTTAATTTGTTTATGGATGGGGTTGTTAGGGAGGTAAATGCAAGAGTCTTGGAAAGAGGGGCAAGTATGAAGTCTGTTGGGGATGAGAGAGCTTGGGAAGTGAGTCAGTTGTTGTTCGCTGATGATACAGCGCTGGTGGCGGATTCATGTGAGAAACTGCAGAAGCTGGTGACGGAGTTTGGTAAAGTGTGTGGAAGAAGAAAGTTAAGAGTAAATGTGAATAAGAGCAAGGTTGTTAGGTACAGTAGGGTTGAGGGTCAAGTCAATTGGGAGGTGAGTTTGAATGGTGAAAAACTGGAGGAAGTGAAGTGTTTTAGATATCTGGGAGTGGATCTGTCAGCGGATGGAACCATGGAAGCGGAAGTGGATCATAGGGTGGGGGAGGGGGCGAAAATTTTGGGAGCCTTGAAAAATGTGTGGAAGTCGAGAACATTATCCCGGAAAGCAAAAATGGGTATGTTTGAAGGAATAGTAGTTCCAACAATGTTGTATGGTTGCGAGGCGTGGGCTATGGATAGAGTTGTGCGCAGGAGGATGGATGTGCTGGAAATGAGATGTTTGAGGACAATGTGTGGTGTGAGGTGGTTTGATCGAGTAAGTAACGTAAGGGTAAGAGAGATGTGTGGAAATAAAAAGAGCGTGGTTGAGAGAGCAGAAGAGGGTGTTTTGAAATGGTTTGGGCACATGGAGAGAATGAGTGAGGAAAGATTGACCAAGAGGATATATGTGTCGGAGGTGGAGGGAACGAGAAGAGGGAGACCAAATTGGAGGTGGAAAGATGGAGTGAAAAGGATTTTGTGTGATCGGGGCCTGAACATGCAGGAGGGTGAAAGGAGGGCAAGGAATTGAGTGAATTGGAGCGATGTGGTATACAGGGGTTGACGTGCTGTCAGTGGATTGAATCAAGGCATGTGAAGCGTCCGGGGTAAACCATGGAAAGCTGTGTAGGTATGTATATTTCTGTGTGTGGACGTGTGTATGTACATGTGTATGGGGGGGGTTGGGCCATTTCTTTCGTCTGTTTCCTTGCGCTACCTCGCAAACGCGGGAGACAGCGACAAAGTATAAAAAAAAAAAAAAAAAAAAAATATATATATATATATTTTTTTTTTTTTTTCATACTATTCGCTATTTCCCGCATTAGCGAGGTAGCGTTAAGAACAGAGGACTGGGCCTTTCAGGGAACATCCTCACTTGGCCCCCTTCTCTCTTCCTTCTTTTGGAAAATGAAAAACGAGAGGGGAGGATTTCCAGCCCCCCGCTCCCTTCCCTTTTAGTCGCCTTCTACGACACGCAGGGAATACGTGGGAAGAATTCTTTCTCCCCTATCCCCAGGGATAATATATATTTTTTTTTTTTTTTTTTTTTTTTTTAAACTATTCGCCATTTCCCGCGTTAGCGAGGTAGCGTTAAGAACAGAGGACTGGGCCTTTTTTGGAATATCCTCACCTGGCCCCCTCTGTTCCTTCTTTTGGAAAAAAAAAAAAAAAAAAAAAAAAAAAAAAAATAATATATATATATGTATATATATATATATATATATATATATATATATATATATATATATATATATATATATATATATATATATATATATATATATATATATATATATATATATATATATATATATATACATATATATATATATATATATATATATATATATATATATATATATATATATATATATATATATATATATATGTATATATATATATATATATATATATATATATATATATATATATATATATATATATATATATATATATATATATATATATATATATATATATATATATATATATATATATATATATATGTATATATATATATATATATATATATATATATATATATATATATATATATATATATATATATATATATATATACATATATATATATTATTTTTTTTATTATACTCTGTCGCTGTCTCCCGCGTTTGCGAGGTAGCGCAAGGAAACAGACGAAAGACATGGCACAACCCACCCCCATACACATGTATATACATACGTCCACACACGCAAATATACATACCTACACAGCTTTCCATGGTTTACCCCAGACGCTTCACATGCCTTGATTCTATCCACTGACAGCACGTCAACCCCGGTATACCACATCGCTCCAATTCACTCTATTCCTTGCCCTCCTTTCACCCTCCTGCATGTTCAGGCCCCGATCACACAAAATCTTTTTCACTCCATCTTTCCACCTCCAATTTGGTCTCCCACTTCTCCTCGTTCCCTCCACCTCCGACACATATATCCGCTTGGTCAATCTTTCCTCACTCATTCTCTCCATGTGCCCAAACCACTTCAAAACACCCTCTTCTGCTCTCTCAACCACGCTCTTTTTATTTCCACACATCTCTCTTACCCTTACGTTACTCACTCGATCAAACCACCTCACACACATATTGTCCTCAAACATCTCATTTCCAGCACATCCATCCTCCTGCGCACAACTCTATCCATAGCCCACGCCTCGCAACCATACAACATTGTTAGAACCACTATTCCTTGAAACATACACATTTTTGCTTTACGAGATAATGTTCTCGACTTCCACACATTCTTCAAGGCTCCCAAAATTTTCGCCCCCTCCCCCACCCTATGATTCACTTCCGCTTCCAAGCTTCCATCCGCTGCCAGATCCACTCCCAGATATCTAAAACACTTCACCTCCTCCAGTTTTTCTCCATTCAAACTCACCTCCCAATTGACTTGACCCTCAACCCTACTGTACCTAATAACCTTGCTCTTATTCACATTTACTCTTAACTTTCTTCTTTCACACACTTTACCAAACTCAGTCACCAGCTTCTGCAGTTTCTCACATGAATTAGCCACCAGCGCTGTATCATCAGCGAACAACAACTGACTCACTTCCCAAGCTCTCTCATCCCCAACAGACTTCATACTTGCCCCTCTTTCCAAAACTATTGCATTTACCTCCCTAACAACCCCATCCATAAACAAATTAAACAACCATGGAGACATCACACACCCCTGCCGCAAACCTACTTTCACTGAGAACCAATCACTTTCCTCTCTTCCTACACGTACACATGCCTTACATCCTCGATAAAAACTTCTCACTGCTTCTAACAACTTTCCTCCCACACCATATATTCTTAATACCTTCCACAGAGCATCTATATAAACTCTATCATATGCCTTCTCCAGATCCATAAATGCTACATACAAATCCATTTGCTTTTCTAAGTATTTCTCACATACATTCTTCAAAGCAAACACCTGATCCACACATCCTCTACCACTTCTGAAACCACACTGCTCTTCCCCAATCTGATGCTCTGTACATGCCTTCACCCTCTCAATCAATACCCTCCCATATAATTTACCAGGAATACTCAACAAACTTAAACCTCTGTAATTTGAGCACTCACTCGTATACCCTTTGCCTTTGTACAATGGCACTATGCACGCATTCCGCCAATCCTCAGGCACCTCACAATGAGTCATACATACATTAAATAACCTTACCTACCAGTCAACAATACAGTCACCCCCTATTTTAATAAATTCCACTGCAATACCATCGAAACCTGCTGCCTTGCCGGCTTTCATTTTCCGCAAAGCTTTCACTACCTCTTCTCTGTTTACCAAATAATTTTCCCTAACCCTCTCACTTTGCACACCACCTCGACCAAAACACCCTATATCTGCCACTCTATCATCAAACACATTCAACAAACCTTCAAAATACTCACTCCATCTCCTTCTCACATCACCACTACTTGTTATCACCTCCCCATTTGCGCCCTTCACTGAAGTTCCCATATCCCTTGTCTTACGCACTTTATTTACCTCCTTCCAGAACATCTTTTTATTCTCCCTAAAATATAATAATACTCTCTCACCCCAACTCTCATTTGCCCTTTTTTTCACCTCTTGCACCTTTCTCTTGACCTCCTGTCTCTTTCTTTTATACATCTCCCACTCAATTGCATTTTTTCCCTGCAAAAATCGTCCAAATGCCTCTCTCTTCTCTTTCACTAATACTCTAATCCCTCACTGATTCCCTAAATACATCCCATTCCTCCCCCACTCCCCTTACTTCCATTGTTCTCACCTTTTTCCATTCTGTACTCAGTCTCTCCTTGTACTTCCTCACACAGGTCTCCTTCCCAAGCTCACTTACTCTCACCACCCTCTTCAGCCCAACATTCACTCTTCTTTTCTGAAAACCCATACAAATATTCACCTTAACCTCCACAAGATAATGATCAGACATCCCTCCAGTTGCACCTCTCAGCACAT
Source organism: Panulirus ornatus (assembly GCF_036320965.1). NCBI lineage: Eukaryota > Metazoa > Arthropoda > Malacostraca > Decapoda > Palinuridae > Panulirus > Panulirus ornatus. The sequence goes on along the minus strand of NC_092227.1, from coordinate 33,520,339 downwards.
TAACATCCAAAAGTCTCTCTTTCGCACGCCTGTCAATTAACATGTAATCCAATAACGCTCTCTGGTCATCTCTCCTACTTACATAAGTATACTTATGTATATCTCGCTTTTTAAACCAGGTATTCCCAATCATCAGTCCTTTTTCAGCACATAAATCTACAAGCTCTTCACCATTTCCATTTACAACACTGAACACCCCATGTATACCAATTATTCCCTCAACTGCCATATTACTCACCTTTGCATTGAAATCACCCATCACTATAACCCGGTCTCGTGCATCAAAACCACTAACACACTCATTCAGCTGCTCCCAAAACACTTGCCTCTCTTGATCTTTCTTCTCATGCCCAGGTGCATATGCACCAATAATCACCCACCTCTCTCCATCAAGTTTCAGTTTTACCCATATCAATCGAGAATTTACTTTCTTACATTCTATCACATACTCCCACAACTCCTCTTTCAGGAGTATTGCTACTCCTTCCCTTGCTCTTGTCCTCTCACTAACCCCTGACTTTACTCCCCAGATATTCCCAAACCACTCTTCCCCTTTACCCTTGAGCTTCGTTTCACTCAGAGCCAAAACATCCAGGTTCCTTTCCTCAAACATACTACCTATCTCTCCTTTTTTCACATCTTGGTTACATCCACACACATTTAGGCACCCCACTCTGAGCCTTCGAGGAGGATGAGCACTCCCCGCGTGACTCCTTCTTCTGTTTCCCATTTTAGAAAGTTAATACAAGGAGGGGAGGATTTCTGGCCCCCCGCTCCCGTCCCCTCTAGTCGCTTTCTACGACACGCGAGGAATACGTGGGAAGAATTCTTTCACCCCTATCCCCAGGGATAATATACATACATATATACATATACACATACACACACATACACATACATACGCACATATACACACACACACATACATATATATACATATGAAAAATGTAAGAAACAATTTAGAAAACTGAAACTTCTATCTTGAAATATATATATGTATATATATATATATATATATATATATATATATATATATATATATATATATATATATATATATATATATATATATATATATATATATATATATATATATATATATATATATATATATATATATATATATTATATATATATATATATATATATATATATATATATATATATATATATATATATATATATATATATATATATATATATATATATATATATATATATATATATATATATATATATATATATATATATATATATATATATATATATATATATATATATATATATATATATATATATATATATATATATATATATATATATACATATATATATATATATATATATATATATATATATATATATATATATATATATATGTATATATATATATATATATCTTTTCTTTCTTTCACACTATTCGCCATTTCCCGCGATAGCGAGGTACCGTTAAGAACAGAGGACTGGGCCTTTGCGGGAATATCCTCACCTGGCCCCTTCTCTGTTCCTTCTTTTGGAAAATTAAGAAAAAAAAAAGGAGACAGGAGGATTTCCAGCCCCCCGCTCCCGTTCCTTTTAGTAGCGTTCTACGACACGCAGGGAATACGTGGGAAGTATTCTTTCTCCCCTATCCCCTGGGATAATATATATATATATATATATATATGTATATATATATATATATATATATATATATATATATATATATATATATATATATATATATATATGTATATATATATATATATATATATATATATATATATATATATATATATATATATATATATATATATATATATGAATAAAAAGATGTTCTGGAAGGAGGTAAATAGGGTGCGTAAGACAAGGGAGCAAATGGGAACTTCAGTGAAGGGCGCAAATGGGGAGGTGATAACAAGTAGCGGTGATGTGAGAAGGAGATGGAATGAGTATTTTGAAGGTTTGTTGAATGTGTCTGATGACAGAGTGGCAGATATAGGGTGTTTTGGTCGAGGTGGTGTGCAAAGTGAGAGGGTTAGGGAAAATGATTTGGTAAACAGAGAAGAGGTAGTAAAAGCTTTGCGGAAGATGAAAGCCGGCAAGGCAGCAGGTTTGGATGGTATTGCAGTGGAATTTATTAAAAAAGGGGGTGACTGTATTGTTGACTGGTTGGTAAGGTTATTTAATGTATGTATGACTCATGGTGAGGTGCCTGAGGATTGGCGGAATGCGTGCATAGTGCCATTGTACAAAGGCAAAGGGGATAAGAGTGAGTGCTCAAATTACAGAGGTATAAGTTTGTTGAGTATTCCTGGTAAATTATATGGGAGGGTATTGATTGAGAGGGTGAAGGCATGTACAGAGCATCAGATTGGGGAAGAGCAGTGCGGTTTCAGAAGTGGTAGAGGATGTGTGGATCAGGTGTTTGCTTTGAAGAATGTATGTGAGAAATACTTAGAAAAGCAAATGGATTTGTATGTAGCATTTATCGATCTGGAGAAGGCATATGATAGAGTTGATAGAGATGCTCTGTGGAAGGTATTAAGAATGTATGGTGTGGGAGGCAAGTTGTTAGAAGCAGTGAAAAGTTTTTATCGAGGATGTAAGGCATGTGTACGTGTAGGAAGAGAGGAAAGTGATTGGTTCTCAGTGAATGTAGGTTTGCGGCAGGGGTGTGTGATGTCTCCATGGTTGTTTAATTTGTTTATGGATGGGGTTGTAAGGGAGGTAAATGCAAGAGTCCTGGAAAGAGGGGCAAGTATGAAGTCTGTTGGGGATGAGAGAGCTTGGGAAGTGAGTCAGTTGTTGTTCGCTGATGATACAGCGCTGGTGGCTGATTCATGTGAGAAACTGCAGAAGCTGGTGACTGAGTTTGGTAAAGTGTGTGGAAGAAGAAAGTTGAGAGTAAATGTGAATAAGAGCAAGGTTATTAGGTACAGTAGGGGTGAGGGTCAAGTCAATTGGGAGGTGAGTTTGAATGGAGAAAAACTGGAGGAAGTGAAGTGTTTTAGATATCTGGGAGTGGATCTGTCAGCGGATGGAACCATGGAAGCGGAAGTGGATCATAGGGTGGGGGAGGGGGCGAAAATTTTGGGAGCCTTGAAAAATGTGTGGAAGTCGAGAACATTATCTCGGAAAGCAAAAATGGGTATGTTTGAGGGAATAGTGGTTCCAACAATGTTGTATGGTTGCGAGGCGTGGGCTATGGATAGAGATGTGCGCAGGAGGATGGATGTGCTGGAAATGAGATGTTTGAGGACAATGTGTGGTGTGAGGTGGTTTGATCGAGTAAGTAACGTAAGGGTAAGAGAGATGTGTGGAAATAAAAAGAGCGTGGTTGAGAGAGCAGAAGAGGGTGTTTTGAAATGGTTTGGGCACATGGAGAGAATGAGTGAGGAGAGATTGACCAAGAGGATATATGTGTCGGAGGTGGAGGGAACGAGGAGAAGAGGGAGACCAAATTGGAGGTGGAAAGATGGAGTGAAAAAGATTTTGTGTGATCGGGGCCTGAACATGCAGGAGGGTGAAAGGAGGGCAAGGAATAGAGTGAATTGGAGTCATGTGGTATACAGGGGTTGACGTGCTGTCAGTGGATTGAATCAAGGCATGTGAAGCGTCTGGGGTAAACCATGGAAAGCTGTGTAGGTATGTATATTTGCGTGTGTGGACGTGTGTATGTACATGTGTATGGGGGGGGGGGGTTGGGCCATTTCTTTCGTCTGTTTCCTTGCGCTACCTCGCAAACGCGGGAGACAGCGACAAAGTATAAAAAAAAAAAAAAAAAAAAAAAAAAAAAAAAAAAAAATATATATATATATATATATATATTTATTTTATTTTCTTTATTTTGCTTTGTCGATGTCTCCCGCGTTAGCGAGGTAGCGCAAGGAAACAGACGAAAGAATGGCCCAACCCGCCCACATACACATGTATATACATACATGTCCACACACGCACAATATACATACCTATACATCTCAATGTACACATATATATATACACACACAGACATATACATATATACACATGTACATAATTCATACTGTCCGCCTTTATTTATTCCCATCGCCACCTCGCCACTCATGGATAAACAACCCCTTCCCCCCTCATGTGTGCGAGGTATCGCTAGGAAAAACACAAAAGGCCATATTCATTCACACTCAGTCTCTAGCTTTCATGTAATAATGCACCGACACCACAGCTCCCTTTCCACATCCAGGCCCCACACACTTTGCATGGTTTACCCCAGACGCTTCACATGCCCTGGTTCAATCCATTGACAGCACGTCGACCCCGGTATACCACATCGTTCCAATTCACTCTATTCCTTGCACGCCTTTCACCCTCCTGCATGTTGAGGCCCCGATCACTCAAAATCTTTTTCACTACATCTTTCCACCTCCAATTTGGTCTCCCACTTCTCCTCGTTCTCTCCACTTCTGACACATATATCCTCTTGGTCAATCTTTCCCAACTCATTCTCTCAATGTGATCAAACCATTTCAAACACCCTCTTCTGCTCTCTCAACCACACTAATTCTCTTTCCACACATCTCTCTCACCCTTACAATACTTAATCGATCAATCCACCTCACACCACATATTGTCCTAAAACATCTCGTTTCCAGCACATCCATCCTCCTGCGCAAAACTCTATCCATAGCCCACGCCTTGCAACTATACAACATTGTTGGAACCACTATTCCTTCAAACATACCCATTTTTACTTTCCGAGATAATGTTCTCGACTTCCAAACATTCTTCAAGGTTCCCAGAATTTTCGCCCCCTCCCCCACCCTATGATTCACTTCCGCTTCCATGGTTCCATCCGCTGCCAGATCCACTCCCAGATATATAAAACACTTCACTTCCTCCAGCTTTTCTCCTTTCAAACTTATCTCCTAATTCACTTGACCCTCAAACCTACTGTACCTAATAAACTTGCTCTTATTCACATTTACTCTTAACTTTCTTCTTTCACACACTTTACCAAACTCAGTCACCAGCTTCTGCAGTTTCTTACATGAATCAGCCACCAGCGCTGTATCATCAGCGAACAACAACTGACTCACTTCCCAAGCTCTCTCATCCACAACAGACTGCATACTTGCCCCTCTTTCCAAAACTCTTGCATTCACCTCCTAACAACCCCATCAATAAGCAAATCAAACAACCATGGAGACATCACACACCCCTGCCGCAAATCTACATTCACTGAGAGCTAATCACTTTCCTCTCTTCCTACACGTACACATGCCTTACATCCTCGATAAAAGCTTTTCACTGCTTCTAACAACTCCCACACCATATATTCTTAATACCCTCCACAGAGCATCTCTATCAACTCTATCATGTGCCTTCTCCAGATCCATAAATGCTACATACAAATCCATTTGTTTTTCTAAGTATTTCTCGCATACATTCTTCAAAGCAAACAACTGATCCACACATCCTCTACCACTTCTGATACCACACTGCTCTTCCCCAATCTGATGCTCTGTACATGCCTTCACCCTCTCAATCAATACCCTCCCATATAAATTACCAGGAATACTCAACAAACTTATACCTCTGTAATTTGAGCACTCACTCGCATCCCCTTTACCTTTGTTCAACGGTACTATGCAAGCATTCCGCCAATCCTCAGGCACCTCACCATGAATCATACATACATTAAATAACCTTACCAACCAGTCAACAATACAGTCACCCCTTTTTTTAATAAATTCCACTGCAATGCCATCCAAACCTGATGCTTTGCCGGCTTTCATCTTCCGTAAAGCTTTTACTACCTCTTCTCTATTTACAAAATCATTTTCCCTAACCCTTTCACTTTGCACACCACCTCGACCAAGACACCCCACATCTGCCACTCTATCATCAAACACATTCAACAGACCTTCAAAATACTCACTCCATCTCCTTCTCACATCACCACTACTTGTTATCACCTCCCCATTAGCCCCCTTCACTGAAGTTCCCATTTGCTCCCTTGTCTTACGCACTTTATTTACCTCCTTCCAAAACATCTTTTTATCCTCACTGAAATTTAAATATACTCTCTCATCCCAACTCTCATTTGACCTCTTTTTCACCTCTTGTACCTTTCTCTTGACCTCCTGCCTCTTTCTTTTATACACCTCCCACTCATTTGCATTTTTTCCCTGCAAAAATCGTTCAAATTCCTCTCTCTTCTCTTTCACTAAAAATCTTACTTCTTCATTCCATCACTCACTACCTTTTCTAATCAACCCACCTCGCACACTTCTCCTGCCACAAGCATCTTTTGCGCATGCCATCACTGCTTCCCTTAATACATCCCATTCTTCCCTCACTCCCCTTACCTCCTTTGTTCTCACCTTTTTCCATTCTGTACTCAATCTCTCCTGGTACTTCCTCACACAAGTCTCTTTCCCAAGCTCACTTACTCTCACCACCCTCTTCACCCCAACATTCTCTCTTCTTTTCTGAAAACCCCCACAAATCTTCACCTTTGCTTCCACAAGATAATGATCAGACATCCCTCCGGTTGCACCTCTCAGCACATTACCATCCAAAAGTCTCTTTCGTGCGTCTATAAATTAACACGTAATCCAATAACGCTCTCTGGCCATCTCTCCTACTTACATACGTATACTTATGTATATCTCGCTTTTTAAACCAGGTATTCCCAATCAACATGCCTTTTTCAGCACATAAATCTACAAGCTCTTCACCATTTCCATTTACAACACTGAACACTCCATGTATTCCAATTATTCCCTCAACTGCCACATTACTCACCTTTGCATTCAAATCACCCATCACAATAACCCGGTCTTGTGCATGAAAACCACTAACACACTCATTCAGCTGCTCCCAAAACACTTGCCTCTCATGATCCTTCTTCTCATGCCCAGGTGCATATGCACCAATAATCACCCATTTCTCTCCATCAACTTTCAGTTTTACCTATATCAATCTAGAAATTACTTTCTTACACTCTATCACAAACTCCCACAACTCCTGATTCTGGAGTAGTGCTACTCCTTCACTTGCTCGTGTACTCTCACTAACCCCTGACTTTACTCCCAAGACATTCCCAAACCACTCTTCCCCTTTACCCTTGAGCTTCGTTTCACTCAGAGCCAAAACATCCAGGTTCTTTTCCTCAAACATACTACCTATCTTTCCTTTTTTCTCATCTTGGTTGCATCCACACACATTTAGACATCCCAATCTGAGCCTTCGAGGAGGATGAGCACTCCTAGCGTGACTCCTTCTTCTGTTTCCCCCTTTAAAGTTAAAATACAAGGAGGGGAGGGTTTCTGGCCCCCCGCTCCCGTCCCCTTTAGTGGCCTTCTACTACACGTGAGGAATGCGTGGTAAGTATTCTTAATCCCATATCCCCCAGGGATATGTATATAGATGTATATATATATATACAGAAGTGGTAGAGGATGTGTGGATCAGGTGTTTGCTTTGAAGAATGTATGTGAGAAATACTTAGAAAAGCAAATGGATTTGTATGTAGCATTTATGGATCTGGAGAAGGCATATGATAGAGTTGATAGAGATGCTCTGTGGAAGGTATTAAGAATATATGGTGTGGGAGGCAAGTTGTTAGAAGCAGTGAAAAGTTTTTATCGAGGATGTAAGGCATGTGTACGTGTAGGAAGAGAGGAAAGTGATTGGTTCTCAGTGAATGTAGGTTTGCGGCAGGGGTGTGTGATGTCTCCATGGTTGTTTAATTTGTTTATGGATGGGGTTGTAAGGGAGGTAAATGCAAGAGTCCTGGAAAGAGGGGCAAGTATGAAGTCTGTTGGGGATGAGAGAGCTTGGGAAGTGAGTCAGTTGTTGTTCGCTGATGATACAGCGCTGGTGGCTGATTCATGTGAGAAACTGCAGAAGCTGGTGACTGAGTTTGGTAAAGTGTGTGGAAGAAGAAAGTTGAGAGTAAATGTGAATAAGAGCAAGGTTATTAGGTACAGTAGGGGTGAGGGTCAAGTCAATTGGGAGGTGAGTTTGAATGGAGAAAAACTGGAGGAAGTGAAGTGTTTTAGATATCTGGGAGTGGATCTGTCAGCGGATGGAACCATGGAAGCGGAAGTGGATCATAGGGTGGGGGAGGGGGCGAAAATTTTGGGAGCCTTGAAAAATGTGTGGAAGTCGAGAACACTATCTCGGAAAGCAAAAATGGGTATGTTTGAGGGAATAGTGGTTCCAACAATGTTGTATGGTTGCGAGGCGTGGGCTATGGATAGAGATGTGCGCAGGAGGATGGATGTGCTGGAAATGAGATGTTTGAGGACAATGTGTGGTGTGAGGTGGTTTGATCGAGTAAGTAACGTAAGGGTGAGAGAGATGTGTGGAAATAAAAAGAGCGTGGTTGAGAGAGCAGAAGAGGGTGTTTTGAAATGGTTTGGGCACATGGAGAGAATGAGTGAGGAGAGATTGACCAAGAGGATATATGTGTCGGAGGTGGAGGGAACGAGGAGAAGAGGGAGACCAAATTGGAGGTGGAAAGATGGAGTGAAAAAGATTTTGTGTGATCGGGGCCTGAACATGCAGGAGGGTGAAAGGAGGGCAAGAAATAGAGTGAAGTGGAGTCATGTGGTATACAGGGGTTGACGTGCTGTCAGTGGATTGAAGCAAGGCATGTGAAGCGTCTGGGGTAAACCATGGAAAGCTGTGTAGGTATGTATATTTGCGTGTGTGGACGTGTGTATGTACATGTGTATGGGGGGGGGGGGTTGGGCCATTTCTTTCGTCTGTTTCCTTGCGCTACCTCGCAAACGCGGGAGACAGCGACAAAGTATAAAAAAAAAAAAAAAAAAAAAAAATATATATATATGTGTATATATATATATATATATATATATATATATATATATATATATATATATATATATATATATATATATATATATATATATATATATATATATATATTTATTATATATATATATATATATATATGGGGTGGGGTGCCTAAATGTGTGTGGATGTAACCAAGATGTGAAAAAAGGAGAGATAGGTAGTATGTTTGAGGAAAGGAACCTGGATGTTTTGGCTCTGAGTGAAACGAAGCTCAAGGGTAAAGGGGAAGAGTGGTTTGGAAATGTCTGGGGAGTGAAGTCAGGGGTTAGTGAGAGGACAAGAGCAAGGGAAGGAGTAGCAATACTCCTGAAACAGGAGTTGTGGGAGTATGTGATAGAATGTAAGAACGTAAATTCTCGATTAATATGGGTAAAATTGAAAGTTGATGGAGAGAGGTGGGTGATTATTGGTGCATATGCACCTGGGCATGAGAAGAAAGATCATGAGAGGCAAGTGTTTTGGGAGCAGCTAAATGAGTGTGTTAGCGGTTTTGATGCACGAGACCGGGTTATAGTGATGGGTGATTTGAATGCAAAGGTGAGTAATGTGGCAGTTGAGGGAATAATTGGTATGCATGGGGTGTTCAGTGTTGTAAATGGAAATGGTGAAGAGCTTGTAGATTTATGTGCTGAAAAAGGACTGATGATTGGGAATACCTGGTTTAAAAAGCGAGATATACATAAGTATACATAAGTATACATATATATATATACATATATATATATATATATATATATATATATATATATATATATATATATATATATATATATATATATATATATATATATATATATATATATATATATATATATATATATTTTTTTTTTTATTTTTTTTTTTCTTTGTCGCTGTCTCCCGCGTTTGCGAGGTAGCGCAATGAAACAGACGAAAGAAATTGCCCAACCCACCCCATACACATGTATATACATATGTCCACACACGCAAATATACATACCTACAAGGCTTTCCATGGTTTACCCCAGACGCTTCAAATGCCTTGATTCAATCCACTGACAGCACGTCAACCCCGGTATACCACATCGCTCAAATTCACTCTATTCCTTGCCTTCCTTTCACCCTCCTGCATGTTCAGGCCCCGATCACACAAAATCTCTTTCACTCCATCTTTCCACCTCCAATTTCGTCTCCCTCTTCTCCTCGTTCCCTCCACCTCCGACACATATATCCTCTTGGTCAATCTCTCCTCACTCATTCTCTCCATGTGACCAAACAACCTCAAAACACACTCTTCTGCTCTCTCAACCACGCTCTTTTTATTTCCACACATCTCTCTTACCCTTACGTTACTTACTCGATGAAACCACCTCACACCACATATTGTCCTCAAACATCTCATTTCTAGCACATCCATCCTCCTACGCACAACTCTATCCATAGTCCACGCCTCGCAACCATACAACGTTGTTGGAACCACTATTCATTCAAACATACCCATTTTTGCTTTCCGAGATAATGTTCTCGACTTCCACACATTCTTCAAGGCTCCCAGAATTTTCGCCCCCTCCCCCACCCTATGATCCACTTCCGATTCCATGTTTCCATCCGCTGCCAGGTCCACTCCCAGATTTCTAAAGCACTTCACTTCCTCCAGTTTTTCTCCATTCAAACTCACCTCCCAATTGATTTGACACTCAACCCTACTGTACCTAATAACCTTGCTCTTATTCACATTTACTCTTAACTTTCTTCTTTCACACACTTTACCAAACTCAGTCACCAGCTTCTGCAGTTTCTCACATGAATCAGCCACCAGCGCTGTATCATCAGCGAACAACAACTGACTCACTTCCCAAGCTCTCTCATCCCCAACAGACTTCATCCTTGCACCTCTTTTCAAAACTCTTGCATTCACCTCCCTAACAACCCCATCCATAAACAAAATAAACAACCATGGAGACATCACACACCCTTGCCGCAGACCTACATTCACTGAGAACCAATCACTTTCCTCTCTTCCTACACGTGCACATGCCTTACATCCTCGATAAAAGCTTTTCACTGCTTCTAACAACTTGCCTCCCACACCATATATTCTTAATACCTTCCACAGAGCATCTCTATCAACTCTATCATATGCTTTCTCCAGATCCATAAATGCTACATACAAATCCATTTTCTTTTCAAAGTATTTCTCACATACATTCTTCAAAGCAAACACCTGATCCACACATCCTCCACCACTTCTGAAACCACACTGCTCTTCCCCAATCTGATTCTCTGTACATGCTTTCACCCTCTCAATCAATACCCTCCCATACAATTTGCCAAAAATACTCAACAAACTGATACCTCTGTAATCTGAGCACTCACTCTTATCCACTTTGCCTTCGTACAATGGCACTATGCACGCATTCAGCCAATCCTCAGGCACCTCACCATGAGTCATACATACATTAAATAACCTTACCAACCAGTCAACAATACAGTCACCCCCTTTTTTAATGAATTCCACTGCAATACCATCCAAACCTTCTGCCTTGCCGGCTTTCATCTTCCGCAAAGCTTTTACTACCACTTCTCTGTTTACCAAGTCATTTTTCCTAACCCTCGCACTTTGCACACCACCTCGACCAAAACACCCTATATCTGCCACTCTATCATCAAACACATTCAACAAACCTTCAAAATAATAACTCCATCTCCTTCTCACATCATCACTACATCACTATATATATATATATATATATATATATATATATATATATATATATATATATATATATATATATATATATATATATATATATATATATATATATATATATATATATATATATATATATATATATATATATATATATATATATATATATATATATATATATATATATATATATATATATATATATATATATGTATATATATGTATATATATATATATATATATATATATATATATATATATATATATATATATATATATATATATATATATATATATATATATATATATATATATATATATATATATATATATATATATATATATACATATATATACATATATATATATATATATATATATATATATATATATATATATATATATATATATATATATATATATATATATATATATATATATATATATATATATATATATATATATATATATATATATATATATATATATATATATACAAGTAGTAGTGATGTGAGAAGGAGATGGAGTGAGTATTTTGTATATATATATATATATATATATATATATATGTATATATATATATATTTTTTTTTTTTCTTTTTTTTGCTTTGTCGCTTTCTCCCGCGTTTGCGAGGTAGCGCAAGGAAACAGACGAAAGAAATGACACAACCCACCCCATACACATGTATATACATACGTCCACATACGCAAATACACACACCTACACAGCTTTCCATGGTTTACCCCAGACGCTTCACATGCTTTGATTCAATCCACTGACAGCACGTCAACCCCGGTATACCACATCGCTCCAATTCACTCTATTCCTTGCCCTCCTTTCACCCTCCTGCCTGTTCAGGCCCCGATCACACAAAATCTTTTTCACTCCATCTTTCCACCTACAATTTGGTCTCCCTCTTCTCCTCGTTCCCTCCACCTCCGACACATATATTCTCTTGGTCAATCTTTCCTCACTCATTCTCTCTATGTGCCCGAACCATTTCAAAACACCCTCTTCTGCTCTCTCAACCACGCTCTTTTTATTTCCACACATCTCTCTTACCCTTACGTTACTTACTCGATCAAACCAACTCACACCACACATTGTCCTCAAACATCTCATTTCCAGCACATCTATCCTCCTGCGCACAACTCTATCCATAGCCCACGCCACGCAACCATACAACATTGTTGGAACCACTATTACTTCAAACTTACCCATTTTTGCTTTCCGAGATAATGTTCTCGACTTCCACACATTCTTCAAGACTCCCAGAATTTTCGCCCCCTGCGCCACCCTATGATCCACTTCCGCTTCCATGGTTCCATCCGCTGCCAGATCAACTCCCAGATATCTAAAACACTTCACTTCCTCAAGTTTTTCTCCATTCAAACTCACCTCCCAATTGACTTGACCCTCAACCCTACTGTACCTAATAACCTTGCTCTTATTCACATTTACTCTTAACTTTCTTCTTTTACACACTTTACCAAACTCAGTCACCAGCTTCTGCAGTTTCTCACATGAATCAGCCAACAGCGCTGTATCATCATCGAACAGCAACTGACTCACTTACCAAGCTCTCTCATCCCCAGCAGACTTCATACCTGCCCCTCTTTCCAAAACTCTTGCATTCACCTCCCTAACAACCCCATCCATAAACAAATTAAACAACCATGGAGACATCACATAACCCTGCCGCAAACCTACATTCACTGAGAACCAATCACTTTCCTCTCTTCCTACACGTACACATGCCTTACATCCTCGATAAAAACTTTTCACTGCTTCTAACAACTTCCCTCCCACACAATATATTCTTAATACCTTCCACAGAGCATCTCTATCAACTCTATCATATGCCTTCTCCAGATCCATAAATGCTACATACAAATCCATTTGCTTTTCTAAGTATTTTTCCAATACATTCTTCAAAGCATTTATGGATATGGAGAAGGCATACGATAGAGTTGATAGAGATGCTCTGTGGAAGGTATTAAGAATATATGGTGTGGGAGGAAAGTTGTTAGAAGCAGTGAAAAGTTTTTATCGAGGATGTAAGGCATGTGTACGTGTAGGAAGAGAGGAAAGTGATTGGTTCTCAGTGAATGTAGGTTTGCGGCAGGGGTGTGTGATGTCTCCATGGTTGTTTAATTTGTTTATGGATGGGGTTGTTAGGGAGGTAAATGCAAGAGTTTTGGAAAGAGGGGCAAGTATGAAGTCTGTTGGGGATGAGAGAGCTTGGGAAGTGAGTCAGTTGTTGTTCGCTGATGATACAACGCTGGTGGCTGATTCATGTGAGAAACTGCAGAAGCTGGTGACTGAGTTTGGTAAAGTTTGTGGAAGAAGAAAGTTAAGAGTAAATGTGAATAAGAGCAAGGTTTTTATGTACAGTAGGGTTGAGGGTCAAGTCAATTGGGAGGTGAGTTTGAATGGAGAAAAACTGGAGAAAGTGAAGTGTTTTAGATATCTGGGAGTGGATCTGGCAGCGGATGGAACCATGGAAGCGGAAGTGGATGATAGGGTGGGGGAGGGGGCGAAAATACTGGGGGCCTTGAAGAATGTGTGGAAGTCGAGAATATTATCTCGGAAAGCAAAAATGGGTATTTTTGAAGGAATAGTGGTTCCAACAATGTTGTATGGTTGCGAGGCGTGGGCTGTGGATAGAGTTGTGCGCAGGAGGATAGATGTGCTGGAAATGAGATGTTTGTTGACAATGTGTGGTGTGAGGTGGTTTGATCGAGTGAGTAACGTAAGGGTAAGAGAGATGTGTGGAAATAAAAAGAGCGTGGTTGAGATAGCAGAAGAGGGTGTTTTGAAGTGGTTTGGGCACATGGAGAGAATGAGTGAGGAAATATTGACCAAGCGGATATATGTGTCGGAGGTGGAGGGAACGAGGAGAAGAGGGAGATAAAATTGGAGGTGGAAAGATGGAGTGAAAAAGATTTTGTGTGATCGGGGCCTGAACATGCAGGAGGGTGAAAGGAGGGCAAGGAATAGAGTGAATTGGAGCGATGTGGTATACCGGGGTTGACGTGCTGTCAGTGGATTGAATCAAGGTATGTGAAACGTCTGGGGTAAACCATGGAAAGCTGTGTAGGTATGTATATTTGCGTGTGTGGACGTATGTATATACATATGTATGGGGGGGGGGGTTTGTGCCATTTCTTTCGTCTGTTTCCTTGCGCTACCTCGCAAACGCGGGAGACAGCGACAAAGTATAATAAAAAAAATATAAATATATATATATATATATATATATATATATATATATATATATATATATATATATATATATATATATATATATATATATATATATATATATGTACAAGTAGTGGTGATGTGAGAAGGAGATGGAGTGAGTATTTTGAAGGTTTGTTGAACGTGTTTGATGATATAGTGGCAGATATAGGGTGTTTTGTTCGAGGTGGTGTCCAAAGTGAGAGGGTTAGGGAAAATGATTTGGTAAACAGAGAAGAGGTAGCAAAAGGTTTGCTGAAGATGAAAGCCGGCAAGGCAGAAGGTTTGGATGGTATTGCAGTGGAATTTAATAAAAAAGGGGGTGACTGTATTATTGACTGGTTGGTAAGGTTATTTAATGTATGTATGACTCATGGTGAGGTGCCTGAGGATTGGCGGAATGCGTGCATAGTGCCATTGTACGAAGGCAAAGGGGATAAGAGTGAGTGCTCAAATTACAGAGGTATAAGTTTGTTGAGTATTCCTGGTAAATTATATGGGAGGGTATTGATTGAGAGAGTGAAGGCATGTACAGAGCATCAGATTGGGGCAGAGCAGTGTGGTGTCAGAAACCAGTCACCAGCTTCTGCAGTTTCTCACATGAATCAGCCACCAGCGCTGTATCATCAGCGAACAACAACTGACTCACTTCCCAAGCTCTCTCATCCCCAACAGACTTCATACTTGCCCCTCTTTCCAAAACTCTTGCATTTACCTCCCTAACAACCCCATCCATAAACAAATTAAACAACCATGGAGACATCACACACCCCTGCCGCAAACCTACATTCACTGAGAACCAATCACTTTCCTCTCTTCCTACACGTACACATGCCTTACATCCTCGATAAAAACTTTTCACTGCTTCTAACAACTTGCCTCCCACACCAAATATTCTTAAT
This sequence comes from Panulirus ornatus, assembly GCF_036320965.1. Lineage (NCBI taxonomy): Eukaryota > Metazoa > Arthropoda > Malacostraca > Decapoda > Palinuridae > Panulirus > Panulirus ornatus. The sequence goes on along the minus strand of NC_092227.1, from coordinate 33,504,684 downwards.
ACCTTCCACAGAGCATCTCTATCAACTCTATCATATGCCTTCTCCAGATCCATAAATGCTACATACAAAACCATTTGCTTTTCTAAGTATTTCTCACATACATTCTTCAAAGCAAACACCTGATCCACCAATCCTCTACCCTTTCTGAAACCACACTGCTCTTCCCCAATCTGATGCTCTGTACATACCTTCACCCTCTCAATCAATACCCTCCCAAATAATTTGCCAGGAATACTCAACAAACTTATACCTCTGTAATTTGAGCACTCACTCTTATCCCCTTTGCCTTTGTACAATGGCACTATGCACGCATCCGCCAATCCTCAGGCACCTCACCATGAGTCATACATACATTAAATAACCTTACCAACCAGTCAACAATACAGTCACCCCCTTTTTTAATAAATTCCACTGCAATACCATCCAAACCTGCTGCCTTGCCGGCTTTCATCTTCCGCAAAGCTTTTACTAACTCTTCTCTGTTTACCAACTCATTTTCCCTAACCCTCGCACTTTGCACACCACCTCGACCAAAACACCCTATATCTGCCACTCTATCATCAAACACATTCAACAAACCTTCAAAATACTCACTCCATCTCCTTCTCACATCACCACTACTTGTTATCACCTCCCCATTTGTGCCCTTCACTGAAGTTCCCATTTGCTCCCTTGTCTTACCCACTTTATTTACCCCCTTCCAGAACATCTTTTTATTCTCCCTAAAATTTAATGATACTCTCTCACCCCAACTCTCATTTGCCCTTTTTTTCACCTCTTGCACCTTTCTCTTGACCTCCTGTCTCTTTCTTTTATACGTCTCCCACTCAATTTCATTTTTTCCCTGCAAAAATCGTCCAAATGCCTCTCTCTTCTCTTTCACTAATACTCTTACTTCTTCATCCCACCACTCACTACCCTTTCTAATCAACCCACCTCCCACTCTTCTCATGCCACAAGCATCTTTTGCGCAATCCATCACTGATTCCCTAAATACATCTCATTCCTCCCCCACTCCCCTTACTTCCATTCTTCTCACCTTTTTCCATTCTTTACTCACACAAGTCTCCTTCCCAAGCTCATCTACTCTCACCACCCTCTTCACCCCAACATTCACTCTTCTTTTCTGAAAACCCATACAAATCTTCACCTTAGCCTCCACTAGACAATGATCAGACATCCCTCCAGTTGCACATCTCAGCATATTAACATCCAAAAGTCTCTCTTTCGCACGCCTGTCAATTAACACGTAATCCAATAACGCTCTCTGGCCATCTCTCCTACTTACATAAGTATACTTATGTATATCTCGCTTTTTAAACCAGGTATTCCCAATCATCAGTCCGTTTTCAGCACATAAATCTACAAGCTCTTCACCATTTCCATTTACAACACTGAACACCCCATGTATACCAACTATTCCCTCAACTGCCACATTACTCACCTTTGCATTCAAATCACCGAAAACTATAACCCGGTCTCGTGCATCAAAACCACTAACACACTCATTCAGCTACTCCCAAAACACTTGCCTCTCATGATCTTTCTTCTCATGCCCTGGTGCATATGCACCAATAATCACCCATCTCTCTCCATCAACTTTCAGTTTTACCCATATTAATCGAGAATGTACTTTCTTACATTCTATCACATACTTCCACAACTCGTGTTTCAGGAGTACTGCTACTCCTTCCCTTGCTCTTTTCCTCTCACTAACCCCTGACTTTACTCCCAAGACATTCCCAAACCACTCTTCCCCTTTACCCTTGAGCTTCGTTTCACTCAAAGCCAAAAAATCCAGGTTCCTTTCCTCAAACATACTACTTATCTCTCCTTTTTTCACATCTTGGTTACATCCACACACATTTAGGCACCCCAATCTGAGCCTTCGAGGATGATGAGCACTCCCCGCGTGACTCCTTTTTCTGCTTCCCATTTTAGAAAGTTAAAAAGATACAAGGAGGGGAGGATTTCTGGCCCCCCCGCTCCCGTCCCCTCTAGTCGCTTTCTACGACACGCGAGGAATACGTGGGAAGTATTCTTTCACCCCTATCCCCAGGGATAATATACATATATATATACACATACACACACATACAAACACACACACGCACATATACACACACACACACACACATACATATATATATACATGTGAAAAATGTATGAAACAATTTAGAAAACTGAAACTTATAGCTTGAAATGAAATGAAAAAATGAATGTCACATAATGGTTCAACCTCTGGCTATGGAAAGGAAATGTTTAATTCATTTACACAAACGTCAATAGTAGTTCTCATCAATTTAACCACTGTATCAATAAGCTTCAATGTCTAAGCTACATTTTTTCCAATATCACTATTTTCTTGTCAAAGCACCATGTATGAAAACTATCACTCCAGTAACACAACTATAAACATTTACTTCCCCTTTAAAAAAAAGTTCTGGGGAAGTCTGTCTCGATACACTGCGGGACACTCTACCACCTGGCGAGGTTTGTGTTGCAATGGTTCTTGATTCACAAACGTAGTAGCATCACTCATGGGCCAAGGTAGTTCCGTTGGCGAAGACTAGCTCATGAAACATGTCAGAAAGCATGCTACCGCAGGCAGGAGTGAAGGCTGATGCAAACTGGTATCGCTCTGAATGAAGTGCTGGGGACGAGATGATCCTCTGAATATATATATATATATATATATATATATATATATATATATATATATATATATATATATATATATATATATATATATATATATATATATATATATATATATATATATATATATATATATATATATATATATATATATATATATATATATATATATATATATATATATCATCATAATCATCATATGTATATATATATATATATATATATATATATATATATATATATATATATATATATTATATATATATATATATATATATATATATATGTATATATATATATTTATATACATATGGGAGCAAATGAAAACTTTAGTGAAGGGGGCTAATGGAGAGGTGATAACCAGTAATGGTGATGTTAGAGGAAGATGGAATATTTTGAAGGTTTGTTGAATGTTTTTGATGATAGAGTGGCAGATATAGGGTGTTTTGGTAGAGGTGGTGTGCAAAGTGAGAGGGTTAGGGAAAATGATTTGGTAAATAGAGTAGAGGCAGTAAAACGTTTATAGAAGATGAAAGCCGGCAAGGCAGCAGGTTTGGATGTTATTGCTGTGGAATTTATTAAAAAAGGGGGTGACTGTATTGTTGACTGGTCGGTAAGGTTATTTGATGTATGTATGATTCATGGTGAGGTGCCAGAGGATTGGCGGAATGATTGCATAGTGCCATTGTACAAAAGCTAAGGGATTAAGAGTCAGTGCTCAAATTACAGAGGTATAAGTTTGTTGAGTATTCCTGGTAGATTATATGGGAGGGTATTGATTGAGAGGGTGAAGGCACGTACAGAGAATCAGATTGGGTAAGAGCAGTGTGGTTTCAGAAGTGGTAGAGGATGTGTGAATCAAGTGTTTGCTTTGAAGAATGTATGTGAAAAATTCTTAGAAAAGCAGATGGACTTGTACGTAGCATTTATGCATCTGGAAAAGGCATATGATAGAGTTGATAGAGATAGTCTGTGGAAGGTATCAAGAATAAATTGTGTGTTTGGCAGGTTGTTAGAAGTAGTGATTAGTTTTTCTCGAGGATGTAAGGCATGTGTACGTGTAGGAAGAGAGGAAAGTGATTGGTTCTCAGTGAATGTAGGTATGCGGCAGGTGTGTTTGATGTCTCCATAGTTGTTTAATTTGTTTATGGATGGGGTTGCTAATGAGGTGAATGCAAGAATTTTGGAAAGAGGGGAAAATATGCAGTCTGTTGTGGATGAGAGAGCTTGGTTAGTGAGTCAGTTGTTGTTCGCTGATGATACAGCGCTGGTGGCTGATTCATGTGAGAAACGGCAAAAGCTGGTGACTGAGTTTGGTAAAGTGTGTGAAAGAAGAAAGTTAAGAGTAAATGTGAATAAGAGCAAGGTTAATAGGTACAGTAGGGTTGAGGGGCAAGTCAATTAAGAGGTAAGTTTGAATGGAGAAAGATTGGTGGAAGTAAAGTGTTTTATATATCTGGGAGTGGATCTGGCAGCGGATGGAACCATGGAAGCGGAAGTGAATCATAGGGTGGGGGAGGAGTCGAAAACTCTGGGAGCCTAAAAGAATCTTTGGAAGTCGAGAACATTATCTTGGAAAGCAAAAATGGGTATGTTTGAAGGAATAGTGGTTCCAATAATGTTGTATGGTTGCGAGGCGTGGGCTATGGATGGAGTTGTGCGCAGGAGGTGGATGTGCTGGAAATAAGATGTTTGAGGACAATATGTGGTGTGAGGTGGTTTGATCGAGTAAGTAATGTAAGGGTAAGCGAGATGTGTGGTAAGAAAAGAGCGTGGTTGAGAAAGCAGAAGAGTGTGTTTTGAAATGGTTTGGTCACATGGAGAGAATGAGTGAGGAAAGATTGCCCAAGAGGATATATGTGTCAGAGGTGGAGGGAACGTGAAGTGGGAGACCAACTTGGAGGTGGGAAGACTAAGTGAAAAAGATTTTGAGTGATCGTGGCATAAACATGCAGGAGAGTGAAAGGCGTACAAGGAATTGAGTGAATTGGAACGATATGGTATACCGAGGTCGACGTGCTGACAGTGGATTGAACCAGGGCATGTGAAGCGTCTGGGGTAAACCATGGAAAGTTCTGTGTTACCTGGATGTGGAAAGGGATATATATATATATATATATATATATATATATATATATATATATATATATATATATATATATATATATATATATATATATATATATATATATATATATATATATATATATATATATATATATATATATATTCCCCCACCCTATGATTCACTTCTGCTTCCATGGTTCCATCCGTTGCCAGATCCACTCCCAGATATCTAAAACACTTTACTTCCTCCAGTTTTTCTCCATTGAAACCTACCTCCCAATTGATTTGACCCTCAACCCTACTGTACCTAAAAACATTGCTCTTATTCACATTTACTTTTAACTTTCTTCTTCCACACACTTTACCAAACTCAGTCACCAAGTTCAGCAGTTTCTTACATGAATCAGCCACCACCTCTGAATCATCAGCGAACAACAACTGACTCACTTCCCAAGCTCTCTCATCCCAGCATACTGAATACTTGCCCATCTTTCCAAAACTCTTCCATTCACCTCCCTAACAACCCCATCCATAAACAAATTAAACAGTCATGGAGACATCAAACACCCCTGCCGTATACCTACATTCACTGAGAACCAATCACTTTCCTCTCTTCCTAAACGTACTCACGCCTTACATCCTCGATAAAAACTTTTCACTGCTTCTAACAACTTGCCTCCAACACCATATATTCTTAATAACTTCCACAGAGCATCTCTGTCAACTCTATCATATGCCTTCTCTAGATCCATGAATGCTACATACAAATAAATTTCCAAGTATTTCTTACATACAATCTTCAAAGCAAACACCTGATCCACACATCCTCTACCACTTCTGAAACCACACTGCTCTTCCCCAATCTGATGCTCTGTACATGCCTTCACCCTCTCAATCAATAACCTCTCATAGAATTTACCATTAATACTCAACAAACTTATACCTCTGTAATTTGAGCACTCATTCTTATCCCCTTTGCCTTTGTACAATGGCACTATCCAAGCATTCCGCCAATCCTCAGGCACCTCACCATGAATCATACCTACATTAAGTAACCTTACCAACCAGCCAACAATACAGTCACCCCCTTTTTTAATAAATTCCACTGCGATACCATCAACACCTGCTGCCTTGAGGGCTTTCATCTTCCGTAAACCTTTTACTACCTCTACTCTGTTTACCAAATCATTTTCCCTAACCCTCTCACTTTGCATACCACCTCGATCAAAACACCCTATATCTGCCACTCTATCATCAAACACATTCAACAAACCTTCAAAATACTCACTCCATCTCCCTCTCACATCACCACTACTTGTTATCACCTCCCCATTAGCCCACTTCACTGAAGTTCCCATTTGCTCCCTTGTCTTACGCACTTTATTTACCTCCTTCCAAAACATCTTTTTATTCTCCTTGAAATTTAATGATACTCTCTCACCCCAACTCTCATTTGCCCTCTTTTTCACCTCTTGCACCTTTCTCTTGACCTCCTGTCTCTTTCTTTTATAAATCTCTCACTCATTTGCATTTTTTCCCTGCAAAAATCGTCCAAATGCCTCTCTATTCTCTTTCACTAATAATCTTACTGCTTCATCCCACCACTCACCACATTTTCTAATCAACCCACCTCCCACGCTTCTCATGCCACAAGCATCTTTTGCGCAAGCCATAACTGCTTCCCTGAATACATCCCAATCCTCCCACACTCCCCTTACCTCCTTTGTTCTCACCTTTTTTCATTCTGTACTCAGTCTCTCCTGGTAGTTCCTCACACGAGTCTCCTTCCCAAGCTCACTTACTCTCACCACTGTCTTCACCCCAACCTTCTCTCTTCTTTTCTGAAAACCCCCACAGATCTTCACCTTCGCCTATACAAGATAATGATCAGACATCCTTCCAGTTGCAATTCTCAGCACATTAACATCCAAAAGTCTTTCTTCCGCGTTACTATCAGTTAACACGTAATCCAACTCCTTCCCTTGCTCTTCTTCTCTCACTAACCCCTGACTCTACTCCCAAGACATTCCCAAACCACCCTTCTCCTTTACCCTTGAGCTTCGTTTTACTCAGAGCCAAAATATCCAGGTTCCTTTCCTCAAACATAGTATCTATCTCTCCTTTTTTCTTGTCTTGGTTACATCCACAAATATTTAGACACCCGAAACTGAGCCTTCGAGGAGGATGAGCACTCCCCGCGTGACTCCTTCCTCTGTTTCCCCGTTTAGAAAGTTAAAATACAAGGATAGGATGGTTTTTAGCCACCCGCTCGCGTCCCCTTTAGTCTCCTTCTAAGACACGTGAGGAATGCGTGGGAAGTATTCTTTTTCCCCTCTCCCCAGGAAGAGGGCAGAAAAAAAAATGTATATGTATATATATATATATATATATATATCATTCATCATTTCATTATACTTTGTCGCTGTCTCCTGCATAAGCAAGGTAGCGCAAGGAAACAGACGAAACAATGGCCCAAACCACCCAAATACACACGTATATACATACACATCCACACACGCAAATATACATACCTATACATTTCAATGCATACATATATATACACACATAGACATATACAGAAATACAAATGTACATAATTCATACTGTCTGCCTTTATCTGTTCCCATCGCCACCCCGCCATGCATGAAATGACAACCCCTCCCCCCGTATGTGCGCGAGGTAGCACTAGGAAAAGACAATAAAGGCCACGTTCGTTCACACTCAGTCTCTAGCTGTCATGTATAATGCACCGAAACCACAGCTCCCTTTCCACATCCAGGCCCCACACAACTTTCCATGCTTTACCCCAGACGCTTCACATGCCCTGGTTCAATCCATTGACAGCACGTCGACCCCGGTATACCACATAGTTCCAGTTCACTCTATACCTTGCACACCTTTCACCCTCCTGCATGTTCAGGCCCCGATCACTCAAAATCTTTTTCACTCCATCTTTCCACCTCCAATTTGGCCTCCCACTTCTCCTCGTTCCCTCCACCTCTGACATATACATCCTCTTTGTCAATCTTTCCTCACTCATTCTCTCCATATGCCCAAACCATTTCAAAACACCCTCTTCTGCTCTCTCAACCACACTTTTTATCACCATACATCTCTCTTACCCTTTCATTACTTACTCGATGAAAACACCTCACATCACATATTGTCCTCAAACATCTCATTTCCAGCACATCCACTCTCCTTCACACAACTCTATCTACAGCCCATGCCTTGCAACCATATAACATTGTTGGAACCACTGTTCCTTCAAACATACCCATTTTTGCTTTCCAAGATAACGATCTCGACTTCCACACATTTTTCAACGCTCCCTAAACATTATACCCCTCCCCCACCCTATGATTCACTTATGCTTCCATGGTTCCATCCGCTGCCAAATCCACTCCCAGATATCTACAACCCTTAACTTCCTCCAGTTTTTCTCTATTCAAACGTACATCCCAATTGACTTGTCCCTCAACACTACTGTGCCTAATAACCTTGCTCTTATTCACATTTACTTCTTTCACACACTTTACCAAACTCAGTCACCAGCTTTTGCAGGTTCTCACCCAAATCAGCCACCAGTGCTGTATCATCAGCGAACAACAACTGACTCACTTCCCAAGCTCTCTCATCCACAACAGACTGCATACTTGCCCCTCTTTCCAAAACTCTTGCATTCACCTCCCTAACAACCCCATCCATAAACAAATTAAACAACCTCACACACCCCTGCCGCAAACCTACATTTACTGAGGACCACTCACTTTCACCTATTCCTACACGTACACATGCCTTACATCCTCGATAAAAACTTTTCACTGCTTCTAACAACTTGCCTCCCACACCATATATTCTTAATATCTTCCACGGAGCATCTCTATCAACTCTATCATATGCCTACTCCACATCCATAAATGCTACATACATATCCATTTGCTTTTCTAAGTATTTCTCACATACATCCTCTACCACTTCTGAAACCACACTGCTCTTCCCCAATCTGATGATCCGTACATGCCTTCATCCTCTCAATGAATACCCTCCCATATAATTTACCAGGAATACTCAACAAACTTATACCTCTGTAACTGAGAGCTTTATCTACTGGACTGATGATGAAACTGTCTGCATCCAACGTTCCAAGTTAGATGGTTGAGAACAAAAAGTGATAGTGTCTGCTGAAGTATACAGTCCAGATGGTATTGCTGTTGACTGGATTGCACGCAACTTGTATTGGACAGATACTGGCCCAGATCGCATTGAAGTTGCAAGACTCAATGGAACATCTAGAAAGATTCTTATTGAGGATGACCTAGATGAACCAAGAGCCATTGCCATTGACCCTGATGGTGGGCTGATGTTTTGGACTGACTGGGGGGAGCAACCAAAGATTGAGCGTGCTGCACTAGATGGCTGAATGCGCCAGGTTGTTATTGACCAAGATCTAGAATGGCCCAATGGGGTTGCTATTGACACAGAACTAAGAAAAATATACTGGTGTGATGTCAAGACAGATAGAATAGAGATCAAAAAGCCAGACGAATACGTCAAGTAAACAATCCTGCTGCTTCAAGATGGCGTACGTCCCATACACACGTCGGTCCTGCGTATAGTACATCCATGTGACGTCAAGGCAGCTCTGTTACACATTACCAGAGCACCTCAGGTGTCTTCTCTTGCCGTGCTTGAGTAGAGTGTCGAGTGGAACTTGTGTATTCCACCTTCCTCACCCTCTTCTCCCTGTCCTGCCCAGCCACCCATCCCTGCTCCATGTAACGTGTGTGGGTGTGTGTGTGGCTCTGATGTTGGGGGGCGGAACTGCTCCTTCTGGCACGGAGGGAGGGGAAGGAAGGTTGCTTTCTCCCCTTGAGTGGCGCTGCAGAGTGGAGAGAGAGAAACCGTCGGCCACGACGCTTGGT